>NC_068367.1:43078626-43303626 GCF_020536995.1 Dreissena polymorpha
AAGGTGATTACGGTCGTTCGTTAATAACGGACATGTACGATACAGCTTCATTATATCAAGCAATATTACAACCACACACTCGGTGTTATTAATGAACACAAATAAAATCAATATATGATAAACATGTTGTTTTTTTTTTCGGCGTAAGCTGCATAAGCCAGCTTTTCACCTTAGCCTGACCTTTGTAAGTGTCCAATAAAATTCCAATAAAATTTCCCGCGGCTAGGTACGAATGAATACACTTCATTTATTCCATTGGCTGATTTGAGTATACCACCAGAACATTGGAAACATATCCGCGTCTTTGTAACACTGTTTTACTGTATGAAACAATTTTATCTCGAATGAAAATGCTTAATAGATAGAACAGTTTTACACTCAATTCTCGACATCAATACAGTTTGTGCGTACACCTTTTATTTTCAGAGTATTACCAGCGCAAGAGCGTTTATACTTAAAAGGCTATGTTCTCATATTTAGTACTTACTTCCTTATTCCTGTCAACATGTTAACATGTAAAAGTATAAAGAGCAATGGAAGCGAGGCCTCACTTTAAAGCATTGCATTTCAACCCGCGAGGTATATCGGGTCAATTCGCGGACATTCAGAGTTTATATACAGGTCATCACCGGAGTTGGCGGCCAGTAAAATAATCGTTATATAATAAAGACGCTATCCGTGAACTAGGTGACCTGGAATTTTCTTTAGACCAGAAATATGTTAAATGAAGATATTCAGCAATATAATTATGGTATGTAAATAATAGATTCTTAATGTGTTTTCAACAATACAATGATAAATATTATTGTTGATAAATTTAACAATAATTATTCGTCCATATTGCTTAATGTACTAAAGTGATATTATGAGCATGTAACAGTTTATAGGAGTCTATCGCAACCGTTGATTATTTTTGATGTTTCTACTTCATATACACTTATATTAATTAATGCAGCATCATCATACTAAAACAATATACCAGAAAGAGAAAAATAATGCATTTGAATATCAACCGTACTTTCGTTTGACAACTGATCATGCGTTTACGAGTTGAACCTAAATTTAGTTTTAGTGCAGATTTGTTCATACGACACAAAGACACGAAATTGTTTTACGGATCATTTCAGCTTACAGGACTGGGTGGGTCACGTAAGAATATCGAATATAAAATATATTTTTATAAACAACTGGTAGCAAGGTGAGTTGCAGATAATTAATCAGTAACCACATTTTAACTAACTATTTTGACCTGTTAATTCTTTTCAGCTCAATTCAACAGTGCAAAATGCCCATAATATCACTTTAAGCATTAGCACGATGATAATTGATACTGTTAATAATCGAATCAAATAGCAATGCCCGACAAACCACTAAAACAGGTTTGTTCGAAGAACGCGCCTATAAATACGGATACTTCTCGTGTGGCCGGTTGACTCATATGTTTAAATTTCACTTCCATTCTTCTTTTGGTTTTCTGTTTTGTATCTATAGGTTTATAACCAGCAATATGTTATAATGTAAAATAAGCCGCGAAAACTCCCCGTAACATCCCGTACTGCGTGTGATGCAGCTAAGAACTGCACAGAAAAAGACATTCGCTATCCTTGATCTCATTCATTAAACTATTTACGCCGTATATCTTTTTTAAAGATATTTCTTGTTATATGTTTCACTAGTTTAGAGATCATATGAAGATTGTTATTTTTTTTTTTTTACAGATTTAAGCTCCAATTTTCCGTGTTTGTCGTCGAATGTATAAAAAAAATACATCACAATAATGTCATGTATGCTTTTTTAGGGTTTTTCTTTTCCGTTGAACCCATGCACCTCTGACACTTCTGATCATTCATTAAAATTATTCACACTCGCATACGCAGTTTATTGACAATTATAATCCTTATCCTTATAATGATAATTTCTTACCTTGAGATGTTAAATGTTAAAGATTCATTGTATGATGTGCTTTTTATATCATTTAATAATTGTACACGAAACAAAGCGACTCTTTATTGCTTTGCTTTATTTCGTTAACATAGTAAACTTATTGGTGTTAAGTCTTGAGATCACCCTTGCTATAATGCTTATACATATTTCGTTTTTATATACGAATGAAAGTCAATTAATTAATATAAAATATTTTTAATGAATGTGATATCTTCAAATTATTACTAAACAATAACATTAATCTTGTCTTGACGAACGAACGGTCATTCGCGAGCTTTTACAGTTACTGTAACTAAACGCACTGAAGACCCATGTGGATGTTGTTTTGGTACCCATTTGTGCTTTGTGTGGTCATTTTTGTCAGCATCATTATGGAATTGGTTCTGTTTTGAAGACTTTGGTTTACAAAGTGTGTGTTTTGTATCTTTGCAGCAATTTCTCTATATATTTATTATGCCCCCCTTCTTGGTATATTGCTTTGCACATGTCTGTCGGTCGGTCTGTCGGTCTGTCCACCAGGTGGTTCCGAATGATAACTCAAGAACGCTTGGGCCTGGAATCATGAAACTTCATAGGTACATTGATCATGACTCTCAGATGACCCCTATTGATTTTGAGGTCACAAGGTCAAAGGTCAAGGTCACGGTGACTCGAAATAGTACAATGGTTTCCGGATGATAACTTACATTTGGTCAAAGGTCAAGTTCACAGTGACAAAAAACGTATTCACACAATGGCTGCCACTGCAACTAACAGCCCATATGGGGGGGGGGGGGGGGCATGCATGTTTTACAAACAGCCCTTGTTACAATTGTTGGTGTTCACATGTGTAAGGCCAGAAAAGAATTGTATTTTTGTACAGATTAACAGTTCATGAATGTTGTAAGCGATCCTTTTGTGGGAATGTGTACTAAAATAATCTTGGCAAGTATAGTAAATAAGGTATAAACAAGTGTCAGATATGTTAAGCATATGCATACAAACCAATTCAAGTTGATTAATCCTATTTTTTCTTACTTTATTTAATCTTGTTGACGTCATTTAACCGACAACGAAAATGATACCGTTCCGGATATAACCTTACTCATGATTGTTGCAAAAAGGAAACCTATATATACATTATTAAAAGCAACTTTTCTATTTAACAAGAAACATTCTATAGCATGTGATAAAAACATTTGTTGAATGTCCGAAATAATATTCAGGTAATGGTTGTGAGCAAGCGCGTATTCTTTTTTTTTTCTGTAATGGCTCACAAATTAAACATGCTCCTTGACACATGTACCATTTTACCTGCCTCGGTGACTTCAAATGATTTATTCGGTTCAAAGGCACCGATGGGATGTTATATAGGAGTAGTAAAGCACAGTCATTAATAATGGACATGTACCAAGAAAGTCACATACATGAATGTCCTTGCTTTGAATGGCTGTTAATCCTCCACAATACGACTGCCGATAATTGCCTATGTCAACAAAGTATAATCCAACAATCATCGGTTTCCTATTGAAACCTATGGCTAAACAGGTATAGTGAGGTTCTGAACACTTAGCGTCTTGTTGTATTTCATGTTTGTGCGTAACAATGTTTGTTCTGTGGGTATTCTTCTTACCTCAAAAAGGTGTTTGTAAATCGAATATGAACTCATAACGTGTCCGGGCTGGTACGTGGCAAACAGGAAATACTTTTTTATTATATTTTACCGCTTCTTCAAAATTCTTTTGAAAAAAGCTGTTTTCTGTCATTTTATTTAAATATCCATTACTGTTGTTTTTAATGATCGAAAATTCTGCAGAAATATCACATTGGAGACTATTCAATGAGCTTTAAAACCAAATGTGTATTCCCGTCAAAAGAGAAATGGAAATCTGTCTGAAGAGTAGGCAGTGCGCCAGAACGAAACCAGTCACTGGCGAATGAGGCTTGAACAATATAAAGATTTTTCGTTTTCGTTTCTCAAAGAAGTTCACAAGAGCCTGTTACCGGCCACCATATAGAGAGTCGCGAAGATCCGCCCAGAGAGCCTTTCGCTTATGAAGTTCCTGTTTCGTTTATGCTTCAAAACACCTCCTTCAACAAGCCGTCTTATGTCCAAAGTGCACACACCAGCACATGCACATCGAAGCGGAACATGCACTTTTTGAGTGAGAGAGAGAGAGAGATTAACAGCCTGTTCGCCGGGACCCTTCGGACTGCCTGTTTCTGCGCCTCCGTGAAAAGCCGGGCCTGTCCTGATTAACTGAAGTAACAATTAGGGAACGCCTTACACCAGCTAACCACTACCTCTTGTTCGCCGGTGAAACAATGTAGCACCACTTTCTGCGTCCGAGCAACTTAGGCCTTTAACAACTCGAGACATTCCAGATAAAGCACTCCGGACTGTCGATCCTCCCCATCCCGGATATGAAGGATGACTGGTTGACAAGGGGATGACAACTCTAGTATCCTTGTCAGAACTTCCTTCTGTAGCCCCCAAGTCTCTGATGGCTCGGTTCGGTCTAACCCAACTTCTCCCAGTGCCACTACTCTTTCGTTCCTCAGGAGCTGCTTTAAACGACGGTAGAGCTCAGCATTGAATCGTGCCGCGTTCCGGGGATGTAATCCCACCGCGACACCAAACCCAGCCTGAGCCGGGAAAGATGTCGGGTAGGTCTCGGGGTCACAGTAGATCAGGACACCTCCTACCACATCCACTTCAACTTGGGGTCTGGTCCCTACATCTGCATCCAGAATAGTACGGCATTCCCAATTTCACTAGAGACCGGTCCAGGTGAAAATGGGAATCGAAGGCCGAAATCCTGGTCGCTTCCGGTCGCACTGACGCCTGGGATGTGTTCCCCCTAACCAACGAGAGGTTTGCCTGTCCAGATACTACCAGATACTCCCGGACAGACATATTCAGTACTTTAGAACCAGCATGAGCCGTTCCACTTCCTGCAGGTTCAGTCGCAGCCACAACCGGGGGTGTCGGGGTACTTTGATGCTCCACGTCGGGGATTTAAACTTGTAACCCAGCCACAGCCGGGACGGTACTGATTGTCCAGGTTGAAAAAGTGAACTTGTCGATGCCTTAGAATGTGTTTCAGCAGACCGACAATGACACGCCAATGGGCAAAAAGAGCCTGCGAGTTCAGACGTTGAATGTCGAAGTCCACTTCCGGCCATCCTGATTGACGGGCGAACTCGGACAACCACTGTCTATCTACTTCAGATAGAGATACCTCCGCGTTGATTCCCAAGTCATGATTCTAGCAGAATACCAAGCCTGTCGTCTTCGACGAGCTGTAGAGCGAGCCATCTAAGCCGTCGCAACCGAGCTCCCTGCCAAGCCGGATCCGCCAAATTTCCTAGCTCAAATCTCTCAGGAAGGTGCCTCTGGTAGACATGTCGGCTTAAATGGCGAGACTCTGATGTACATCCCATTAACGGACAACGGGACGTTCGTTTCTTTTTCGTGGGCTCTTCCATGCGACTACCCAGTCTGGTCCAAACTGAGGGTTTCAGGACTTTTATCACCGGCACACACTCGTGCAAAACTGGTGTCGATTCGGCTGGTTCCTCCCTCATTTGATCACGTCTTTTCCGTTTTTCTGTGCTTCCTCACAACATGGGAACTGTTGGTGAAGACTTGCGTGGCAATCACCGAAGATGCTAGGTTCCCAGCCTCGACCGGGATACAAGTAACCCCAGTATTAGAGACTCCAACCGAAATCGGAGTCCCCTCCACCGGAGCACGTCCTTCTGTTTCAGAGTCGCTTAACACGGAAATAACCTCATCCTTGATCAGTGGGGTATCTTCACACTGCCCCACATCATCGGCGACGGAGAACTGTCCCACTTCATCTAACGCCGTGAAGACAGAAGAAGTTGATGGATCTTCTTCTGGCGCTATAACCGAAAGCACTTCGGTTTCCATGGACAGCTCTTTGTCGTCTCCTGAAGCCTCTTCCACATTGATTTCTCCCAGCGACACAGTTGCCGGGACATTCGAAGCCGTGGCAGGTAGAGCCGGATATCCGGACTGTAATCCCGAGAAAGTCTACGGTTGTCAAGTTGTCTTCCGTACCTGATTACCACCTCTTTGACGAGCATTCAGCGGCACACCTAAACCAGCTTTCTTGATCGCAGGTTTGCCGAACGCCTTCGCCACAAAATCTTTCGAGCGAATTACATCTGCATGGTAACGTAGCTCAGAAACAAAACGATTCTTGCGCTGCTTCACCGCAGAGACAGAGACAGACATAGAGACAGACACAGAGAGACATAATATTTATCACAAAACCGAAAATTCTGATGTTTCCTTATTTAAATAAAAACAAAGTTGCATTGAGGTAGCAAGATTGTATAAAAATTTGTTTAATTGTGTTTATACTTAGTTTCAACATATGGTGGTTTGTTGCCTTTAATTTTTATAATTACCTCCCTTGGATTCAAATTTGTTATTAAAAGAGGCAGTTGGAAGATTAAAAAAGTTAATTTACAGGTTCAATGTATATTTAATGCACTTTAAATTTTAATTAATGGAATAGTATTTCATGTGTAGTTGTTACATTTGTGATATTGGATGTTGGCAGTTTATGGAAAATTGGGATGTCTTTGTAAATTCTTTCTTGTTCACAACATTCTTAAATGCTTGTGACCACTTCGACATGTCTTATGTTTTTACATTCAAGAGTGACCTGAGTTTTACAATTTTTTTACCAAATGCTTTACTGCAAGTGAAATAGTTTAATGTACAATTAGAGATACAGTTGTTATATTTATGCTTTGCTTGAATTAGTGGAGAAAATCATAGTAACTATAACTAGTAAACTACTAACTTTTTAACTGTTTCAGATACTTCTCTTGAATGATTCACCAATAGTGAAAGCGTATTCAGCCTACATTACCATTTGGAAAAGTCATTACTTACCCTGTGTCTTATGAAGTACTGGCACTTGTTCTGCTTGGATGCTGTTCAAGTAAAGCAAAAGATCAAGATCTATAGAGAATCATATAACTATATCAGAAAGCAGTGAAAAAATGTCTGACCATAGTGAAAGTGGGAGTGAGGGTGGTAATACAAATGACATTTGTCGGGATTTTCTGCGCAATGTTTGCAGGCGTGGTAAACGGTGCAGATACCGACACCCAGGAGAGCAAGAAACAACTGAATTTAAGAAAATATCAGAGTACACATTCTGTCATGATTTCAAAAACAATGGTTGCAGACGACCAACTTGTGCATTTCTCCACTGTACAAGGGAGGAAGAAGAGCATGCTAGATCAACAGGTGAGCTTCCGCCACGTGTTCTGCAAGCTGCCTCGCTTGGCATCGGTGTGAATCATGCAGAAATGGTGGCTAAAGGTCGTGTTCCTATATGTAAGGATAATTTGAAAGGTAGTTGTCAACGTGGCGATCAGTGTAAATATCGTCACATATCAAGTGCGGAATATGAATTTTTACAGCGAAAATCAGAAGGAAGGGAAGTTTTTAATAAAGAAGTTTTTAATAAGGACCCAAGAATTGATAGGTTCGAGTTTGAACCTGAAGTGAGCATAAAACGCAGGAGACTTGATCCAGAGTTTTCAAATGATGGATTTAGATCTTTTGAGAGTAGATACCCACAGCTTTCACCAAATTCAAAGCCACGTAGCTATCAGCTGCTTGAAGACGAGAATGCAATGTTGAGAAAGAAAGTGGATGAGCTGAAAAAGCAAGTTGCAGACCTCACAGCAACTAACGAGGTACTCTTGGAGCAAAACGCACGCTACAGAGTGAGTAAAACCAGTATATTGCAGACATTAAACTCCGCTGGTGTTCAGGCTGCACTGCAAGCTTCATCCTTGAATCATTTAAATAACAGCCTAGCACAGCAAATAGCGCTGAGCAATGACTTGTCCACTATAACGCAGCAGCAGCAACAAGCTTTACAACAGCGAATGGTCCATGAGGTGATAGCTGCTTCCCAAGGCCCAGGGGGGCAGTGCAGCATTGCAGCACCTCAGACGCTCAACACCGCTACCCTGTCAATGAACCCGCCTGTGATTGTACCCATCTCTCTCCCGCAAACAATGTCTGGCCTGCAACCATCCAATAACCAGAGCCTAGCCCAGAGTATCGATATTAATGGCTCACTGGTCTCCTACCCTATTGTTTCGCAAGGGCTGAGAATGACTGCGAGTAGTCTAGCCCACTGACAGTGACTGTTCACTCTGTAATGTTGCCTGCTATGTGAGTATTAGGATAAGGGCATGTAGATGTAGCTGTTGTTTTTGTCCCCTACCGGTGAAACCGTAGGGGACTTATGGTTTGCACGCAGTCTGTCTGTCAGTCCGTCACACTTTTCTGGATCCTGCGATAACTTTAAAAGTTCTTCATATTTTTTCATGAAACTTGAAACATGGATCGATGGCAATATGGAGATTATGCACGTCATTTCATTTTGTTTCTACGTCAAAAATTATGGTTGCTATGGCAACAAATAAAAAATATAATTTTTTTTACTGACAATGGAGAAGTTTCACCGGTAGGGGACCATATTGCTTGGCAATCTCTTGTTAAAATCTACCCTACATATTTATTGTTGTCCCATGTGTGTTATGTTTGTTTTAGTGGTTACTTAATCAATACTCGACGGGTTACCGTAGGTCATTTCGGTAATAACCAACGGTATGGAGTTCTGATGCGTAGCCCGAGTGGTTTGCTAACAAGCATCGGAATGACATACTGTTGGTTATTACCGCAATTACCAACACTTACACGTCGATTATATCGGTTCTAACACGATTTAAAGGTATTAAATGAGAATTATATTAACCATATGTCCTCCACTTTTCCGCGAAAACATGACGTCACCACAACAATTATGACGTCGTCTTCATTCATAAACAGTGCGCAGACAATCAAAGTGACGTCATACTTACCTCCGTTGGTATATTGGGGTAATACGAAACTAATAACCCACGGTAGTTTTCTTTCTTTGTATATAGAAAACAAGTCACGTGCCGTGGTAGAATTTGTGTTAATTCTATGAATCATTGAGATTATTTCACAAAACAACTCTGTCATCTTTAAGACTTTTATGCTCCTTTGTTAAAAAAAATCTATTCATTTGAAATTGATTTATTTCCAGTTAATATTTAATTGGTGATCAGGGGCCAACGTTATAAATGTCTTTGTAATCCTTATATGTAAATGAGTCTTTTTGTCTTGTACGATCCTTCTAAAAATGGCTAAATCAGAGTGGGATAAATGCCGAGAAGTGTCCTGTTTCAAGAAAGAAAAGTCCAAAAAGCAGTTTAAAGTAGCAGGGCTCAACATTAACCTAAAAACCAACTTGCCCTGCCGGGCAAATCCTTGATTTTATAATTGTCTTTTGGATAAATTTTCTTCGAGGATTTGGGAAATGTTAATCTTCAAATTGGGAAAATTGTGAAAAAGTTGGCTTGGGAATGGTACCTTTTTCTGTTACAGTGAACTTTGTTTAGAGGCAGAGGACTGTTCATTCCTGTATAATCTTGTTTATGTAATCTTTATTTGATGGATTACATGTCACTGTAGTTTAATAATGATTTTTCAGAGTTTAAAGGTATGTTTACATGCATACATGACTTAAAACAAATCTCCATGTGTCCTATTTATAATGGGATGTACTTTATGAATAAATGCACAGGTGGACATTGAGTGGGAGATTTGTATTGATTGGTCTATTCAGTATGGAAGCACATTTCTGTGCATATTTCTGAAAATCGATGGTCTAATTAAATGGCTTGCAATAGAAACACTCACTTAAGAACTACAATACGTTGAAGGTACAGGCTGTTGTTTATTAGTAGGACAGAGTTTGGAGTAGGACTAATTTTGGTTTTTTATTTGGTTTTTAAATCCTTTTAAGTTAAGAATATTGTATTGTTTGGAATTTGAATATGTTAGCATCAACAATTACATCAAAGCATACTGTTACAACTGCGGCGGGCTTTAACTAATACGATACAGTTACTTGTCCAAACACATATGTCCGATTTTTGTTTATAATAACCATCTCAGAAAGCATGCAGTGTGGGGTGGGGGCCAGAAATCAGTGAGTCACCCATATACTGAATGCTGATTTTTACGTTTTTCATATACATGTAAATAAATACCTTTGAAGAATTTTTGTATTCTATTAACAGTTTTCTATTAGCCTGCTGCTGTTTTACAATGAAGTATGGTTAATTGAAAATTGGTGCCAGCTGAGTGCTTTTGGGGGGAAATTATGCCTTTTAAACAAATGCACCAAGTTTATAGTATCAATTATTCACTTAGTGTACTGTTATTTATTGATATGTATTGTAAAATACAGCCTGGTTAAATTGATTAATAATTGGGATGTAGTTAATATGTTATGCTAAGGGTATAATTTTTCTCTGGAAATTGCATGTATTATTCTAATGTAATGAAAGCTTTATCTATAGGAACAACGAAAAAATATTGACTAGATTGTCTTTTATTAAAATGAACAAGCAAGGTTCAACTGAGATTTCAGTTGAATATTTATGAAGGCAGATTGTCATGAGAGTTATGGTAATGGTAGAGCCTGACATGAAATATGGCAATTATATCCAGGCACGCATTGACAGGTCTGTTATCAATGAACATTACCTGCATGTGTCTTCTATTGCTTTCTTCCGGTTGACAGATTCTAGAAGAAAATGGGACAATGACATCATTTGTTGATTGTTGTCTCTTTAAAGTGTAGATTCCATCCAAATAGATTTTGGGTTAATTTTTTTAATTATTATTTTATAGCAAGCAATACAACTTTAGAAAGTCTATTAGCAGAGCATCATATTTAGGTCCGACTTTAGGGTGAAAATAATATAATTTTTGTGTTGCTATTTGTTACAAGCTCAATTTCAACTTCACACTTTTTAAATACTTCTCTGGTTTTCGAGTTTAGTATAAAATGTTTCAGATTTATGTAAATATTTTCCTTTCATTACGTTATTTGTTTTGTTGTTCATTATTTAAAGTAAGTGAGGGCAACTTAAAATCTTTTCAAACGTAATTATACAAGCGGAAAAACACCTATTTAACTTGATTTTAATTCACAATTTATATTGGTCGTGAGCTTGTGGGTCCATAGGGTTTACCCTTTTCCCCATAAGAAGCAAAGTGGAAATGGCTTTTGCAACCAGCATAAAATCAGAACAGTCTTGTCAGTAACTTGCAGGCTGTTCAGGTTTTATGCTGTTATGCTGTTCATCAGTATCTAAGAGTTGCCATTATGAAGCCTTTAAAACTTAATTTTAGTAATAAAGGTTTTCAATTTAATTGAACTTTCTTAGGGACTACAAATACGTCAATGTGGTCAAAATACGTATCTTAGTGGAAAAGAGTTAAATAGCAGGAACCCCCACATAAACTAGAAATGGCGCGGCAGAGGCCGACGCGTATCCCCACGCCGAATGTTTGACCTAGGTGTGCCCCAGGGTTGGTAATGGGGCCATGCATAGCTGAGATTGACCGTATTGTCATAAGAGAAGTTCATCATCAATTAGAAGTGAATTGGTGTAGAAATGAAGAAGTTATAGTAAAAGGCAATTTTGGGTGGGTGTGACATATGTGGGCAGGGCGCCCCAGGGTTGGTAATGGGGCCATGCATAGTTGAGATTGACCGTATTGTCATAAGAGAGGTTCAGTATCAATTTGAAGTGAATCGGTGTAGAAATGAAGAAATTATAGTAAAAGGCAATTTTGGGTGGGTGTGGTCTATGTGGGCGGGGCGCCCCAGGGTTGGTAATGGGGCCATGCATAGTTGAGATTGACTGTATTGTCATAAGAGAAGTTCAATATCAATTTGAAGTGAATCGGTGTAGAAATGAAGAAATTATAGTAAAGGCAATTTTGGGTGGGTGTGGTCTATGTGGGCGGGGCCCCAGGGTTGGTTATGGGGCCATGCATAGTTGAGATTGACCCTAATGTCATAAGAGAAGTTCAGTATCAATTTGAAGTGAATCCGTGTAGAAATGAAAAAATTATAGTAAATGGAATTTTTTGGTGGGTGTGGCCTATGTGGGCGGGCGCCCCAGGGTTGGGATTGGGGCCATGCATAGTTGAGATTGACCCTAATGTCATAACAAAAGTTCAGTATCAATTTGAAGTGAATCCGTGTAGAAATGAAAAAATTATAGTAAATGGAAATTTTTGGTGGGTGTGGCCTATGTGGGCGGGGCGCCCCAGGGTTGGGAATGGGGCCATGCATGGTTGAGATTGACCGTATTGTCATAGGTGAGGTCCAGTATCAATTTGAAGTGAATCGGTGTAGAAATAAAGAAGTAAATGTAAAATAACCTAAAAAAATGAGTGATAATTTCTGACGCGGCCCCACCCCAACCCCTATAACTTTTGACCCAGGGGTCAGATCAAAATTCCAAATAGTGCAGGGTCGCACATATGCTCATAGCTACCATGTGTGTAAATTTCAAGGTTCTAGTGCTTTTAGTGTAGGAGGAGATAGTGGCCAGGACGGACGGACAGACGGACGGACAGACGGACGGACAGACGGACGGACGGCGGAGATCACCACAATATCCCCACCTTTTTTTCAAAAAGCGTGGGGATAATAACACTCAGGTAAATTACTGTAATACACACATTTTCATTATTAGCAAATGGTCAATCAATTTTTTTAATTAAAATCAACAGACAATTTATTTTTTTATGACTGTTAAAATTATGATAATCAAACTCAGATTGCAGGTTGGTCCCCCCTTGAAAGATTGCAAAGATTTAACCTAAAATGAAAACTTAGGATGACCTTAATAGTAGAGGCATGTTACTTTGTTGATACGTACATCAAATAAGACAAAACCTCTCAAGTAAGAAAAATCCCTAGTTAGTTAAGAAAAATTGTGTCAGCCACGTGTCAATTCTTGTCAATATTGTTTGTAGAGCTCTGCAACTACTAGTTTTTAGATTGTTTTCTTTACAATATGCTTTTTGTTGCCAATACAACATTTAGTAGCAAAACTATTTTGTACTGATTACAAATGTCTCCTTCATCCTATGACTTGTCATTGATCTTTCCCATTTCATTACCCTCCTACATGCTGACGCAAGAGTAGGTGCAAATTATTGATTGTACTGCATTATTACATGTATATTACAAAACCTTATTACATAAATTATGTTTGCCTATGCAGATTGGTCATTATCCCCACGCTTTTTGAAAAAAAGGTGGGGATATTGTGGTGATCTCCGCCGTCCGTCCGTCTGTCCGTCCGTCTGTCCGTCCGTCTGTCCGTCCGTCCTGGCCACTATCTCCTCCTACACTAAAAGCACTAGAACCTTGAAATTTACACACATGGTAGCTATGAGCATATGTGCGACCCTGCACTATTTGGAATTTTGATCTGACCCCTGGGTCAAAAGTTATAGGGGTTGGGGTGGGGCCGCGTCAGAAATTATCACTCATTTTTTTAGGTTATTTTACATTTACTTCTTTATTTCTACACCGATTCACTTCAAATTGATACTGGACCTCACCTATGACAATACGGTCAATCTCAACCATGCATGGCCCCATTCCCAACCCTGGGGCGCCCCGCCCACATAGGCCACACCCACCAAAAATTTCCATTTACTATAATTTTTTCATTTCTACACGGATTCACTTCAAATTGATACTGAACTTTTGTTATGACATTAGGGTCAATCTCAACTATGCATGGCCCCAATCCCAACCCTGGGGCGCCCGCCCACATAGGCCACACCCACCAAAAAATTCCATTTACTATAATTTTTTCATTTCTACACGGATTCACTTCAAATTGATACTGAACTTCTCTTATGACATTAGGGTCAATCTCAACTATGCATGGCCCCATAACCAACCCTGGGGCCCCGCCCACATAGACCACACCCACCCAAAATTGCCTTTACTATAATTTCTTCATTTCTACACCAATTCACTTCAAATTGATATTGAACTTCTCTTATGACAATACAGTCAATCTCAACTATGCATGGCCCCATTACCAACCCTGGGGCGCCCCGCCCACATAGACCACACCCACCCAAAATTGCCTTTTACTATAATTTCTTCATTTCTACACCGATTCACTTCAAATTGATACTGAACCTCTCTTATGACAATACGGTCAATCTCAACTATGCATGGCCCCATTACCAACCCTGGGGCGCCCTGCCCACATATGTCACACCCACCCAAAATTGCCTTTTACTATAACTTCTTCATTTCTACACCAATTCACTTCTTATTGATGATGAACTTCTCTTATGACAATACAGTCAATCTCAGCTATGCATGGCCCCATTACCAACCCTGGGGCACACCTAGGTCAAACATTCGGCGTGGGGATACGCGTCGGCCTCTGCCGCGCCATTTCTAGTTTTATTATATTGTGTCATGCATATCAAGCAAAATTGTAAAGAATGCTAATATAAATAATGTGTTTGCAATTTTGTGGATGACCAATAATGTAGATTGTGGGAAGTTGTAATAATAGCTGCGGGTACATCTGTAACTGTAATACAAGTGGAATGTGATATGTTACTGTGCTTTTCCTGTCAATTAATGTTCTATTTGAATAGTTCCCATTACAAGTCTGATAATGGCAACCAATTTTCCTAGCTAAAAAAAAATAACTTTCCAAATCTCAGAAACAGTAAGTAACAGTCAAATTTACATGTAGCTTGGACAGATTCACAATGCGTTTTTATTTTGCTTTCATTTACCTCTTTCTAACAACACATATCACAGAAAAATATAATTGAAAAAAATACAAGTGATTTTACTGAAAAAGTTCTTGAACCACTGGGCCATCCATGCTCATGAAGTGAGTGGTTTATAACAATAACAACAGAACTCTCCAAATTATTAAATTGTTTTGGGTTTGTATAGCTTACCGGTAATTATTTTCGGGTTTTTGAAATGTCAAACAATACATATAATGTATATTTAAAGCATAGTTATTATTCAGCATTATTGTTTTGTTGCATGTATCATACCAGTAACTAAAACGAAAATTTGCAAATCTGACACATTTTTTTTTTAATTTTGTCAATTTACCAAAACGTGAAAAGGGCACTTTGAAGTAAACATTTCCTGACAAACCCTTCAGATACCAAAATAATATTAAAACAAACTGTGTTACTTGTATTAGATATTGTGTTATGTGCATTATATGTCGTAAAATAAAACAGACAATATATATGCCATATATAGATGAGTTTCACATAAAATTGTATTCTGAGGTCTAGGTTAACACAAATTTATATCATAAATAATTTTTCACTTACACTTTATGTCTAAAGTTGTTTTTTTAATAAATGTCTGTCAAAGTTTGACGTTTGTTGGTTGAGTGTCAAATTTGCACTGACCTAATTCTGTCATGTAATAGATATAGGATCATTTACTTCCGTTGATAATGTTTAATTAAAAAACATTCTGGCCTGGGATTTAACTGTCAAGTCAGGGGGTTTTCTGCCTATTTTGGGAAAAGGAGTCTGACCAAATTGGGAATTTTTTATCGACAAAGAATTTTTGCTTCGATGAAACGGATCATTTTGGGAAAACATTGTGAATTTATCATGCTTAAATAAGTCATTGGTTTAACAAATAAATTTGTTTTTATTCGTTATTTTGTCTTCTTTATATAAACACATGCAATATTGGGCATGATTAACGTTTATTCAAGTACTGCAATTTTGTTTTTACTTTTACAGTTACACTCTGAGATAAGAACTGTACAGTCAAACACTTATAGCAGATATTTTTTACCAAAACAAACACTGGTTAGTCACACAAGTTACTGCATAATATTTCTCTGCTTTCTGTTTTTGAAAGCATCACACAGCTCCTCCAATGTTTTGTCATTCAGATCTAGACCTTCAATGCAGGTAAGCATCAGATGAGTAAGTTTGGTTTGTGTGAATGTGCTGCGTAATGGGGAGCACAGCAGGTTCATGGTGCTGAATCCTCTCTCACAGCAGTGCTTTTTGACATGATACACATCAGCCGGATGAGTTGGAACATTAAAAATCTAACAATCATAAGTCAAACGACACTTCTTTCTAAAAAAAATTATTTTTTTTTGAAATTGGGATTTTTTTTTAAATTTCGGTTTGCAGGGATCGGGTCCGTTTGCTTTTGGAACGCCTCCGTTTTACGGAGGCGCAGGCAGTGCTTAAAACCCCTGACATATAGCCATGTTCTTGTCATTGAAAATAATTAAATGTATCTGTAAATTACATACAAACATATATTCTCTGTTTTTGTGTTTATTTGTGCTGTATTATTCAATTATGCCAGAATCATGCAACAAAACATGTGTTTTAGTAATGTATGTTTATGTCCGTATCATTATTTCTAATGCCAAACATGTAACCTGTGTTTTTATTAATTGCATTTTCAGTTACTTCCCTGGTGATTTCAAGCATGTCTGCACACAGGAAAATGATTGGGATCCCATGCCGAAAGCTGCCACACCTGGCCAGTTGGATGAGCCCTGGGTCGTGACACATCTGGTATCCAGTCCAAAAGGGATGAACATCCTTAGTGATATGGACATTGTCCATCTCTGGGCACAGTAAAATGCTTCTATGAATATGCCTTATTCATCCAGATATGTTGTATTTTTTCTGGCTATAATATATGGCGTTATTCTGCCTAACACATATTTATGCCCCCCTTCGAAGAAGAGGGGGTATATTGCTTTGCTCATGTCGGTCTGTCGGTCAGTCGGTCTGTCGGTCGGTCTGTCTGTCCACCAGGTGGTTGTCATACGATAATTCAACAACGCTTGGGCCTAGGATCATGAAACTTCATAGGTACATTGATCATGACTCGCAGATGACCCCTATTGATTTTGAGGTCACTAGGTCAAAGGTCAAGGTCACGGTGACTCTAAATAGTAAAGTGGTTTTTTGAATGATAATTCAAGAATGCATACGCCGCCAACAGGGCACACTCTGAACAATATTACTGAAGCAACTGGTCTGTAATCCTAAATCTATAATTATCAGTCCAATGAAACATCATCCTTTTAGTAAAATACAGTGGATCAGTAAAAATATTATCAGAATATGAGATTTTTTGTATATTTTGTATATTAAATATTGTGTTAATGTTTAATTTTGTTGATTAATATAAATATAAGCAGGACAGGGGAGTTAATACACTACAGGGGAAACAAATGCAATAAGTTTAAATTTATTGTTACAGATTTGCCTCCCTTGTAATATATTTAAATTTTACCAAATGTAAGGCTAACTGCATTTTTGTAATGCATACTACTACTACTACTACTACTTCTACTACTACTACTAATACTACTAGTACTGCTACTACTGCTGCTGCTGCTGCTGCTGCTGCTGCTGCTGCTACTACTACTACTACTTCTTCTACTAATACTACTACTACTACTACTACTACTACTACTACTACTACTACTACTACTACTACTACTACTACTACTTCTACTACTACTACTACTACTACTACTACTACTACTACTACTACTACTTCTACTACTACTACTACTACTACTACTACTATTTCTTCTGCTACCACCACCACCACCTACTACTACTACTACTCTATTACTACTACTACTACTCTATTACTACTACTACTACTACTACTACTACTACTACTACTACTACTACTACTACTTCTACTACTACTACTACTACTACCACCACCACCACCACCACCACCACCACCACCACAAAAAACGTATTCACACAATGGCTGCTACTACAACTTATAGCCCATATAGGGGGGCATGCATGTTTTACAAACAGCCCTTGTTATGCATTCAGTTAAAATACTTAGACAGTACAACTGTGCATGCTTGGACAGGATACGCTTATCTGACGAGATAATCTGTTTTGTTTTAAAGCTGATGTTTTAGGTCATCCTAAAAACGACTTGTAGGGCCTTGAAAAGGGGCCATGGATTGATTCCTATCTGGCTTGTTACATTCAGAGGTTTTACTTGATCAGATTTTCAAGAAGTATTGTTAGGTTTCTATGAACAAATAACAACAGACAAAATCTATTATGGTCTGTATAACATTGGTCTTTACAAGCATTTCAAAGCTAAAACCTGAAAACAACTTCATATTGTCAGACATGGTAAACAAGTCAGGTATATGTACTTTGTTAAGTGTTGCAATTAAAACAAATCCATAAGCACATCAGAACATGTCAGGTACTTTGTTTATTGTTACATTTAACATGACACGTTTTTAGCTCACATGAATAGTGATCTATTGTGATCACTCTATGTCCGGCAAATTATCATCTGAGTCATATATGTCCAAAAAACAGGTCACCAGGTCCAATCTTGGAAAAACATTGTAACCAATTTATTGGCAACCTTATTAGTTCAATCTTTATGGAACCTTGGTCTAAATTTTCATTTTGGCAATGCTTAGGCCATTTTTGAATCTGGGTCCTATGCATAAAAACTCAGTCACCAGGTAATATATCTTTAAAAAATCTTGTTACCACTCTAAATGATACATTTATTACTCAATCTTTATTCAACTTGGTAAGCATGTTTATCTTGACAATACTTTGACCAAGTTTGAACCTTGGTCACATGACTCAACAAACTTGGGCACAAGCGCTGTATAAGCAATATTTATTTCTTAGTCTTGATGAAACTTGGTCAAAATATTTATTTTGTTTGAATCAGGGTTAAGTGTGGTAGAAAACTAGATAACCTGGTCAAGACGTCAGCAGTTGGTGTCTGTGACTCAGGTGAATGCTTAAGGGCCTACATGGCCTTCTTGTTGTACACAATTCAAAGGCATAGTAGAACATGTCTTGTACTTGGATCAATGATACTATCTAAAGTCGCGTTCTGAGAAAACTGGACATAATGCATGTGCGTAAAGTGTCGTCCCAGATTAGCCTGTGCGGATTGCAGGGACGACACTTTCCGCCTAAATTGGATTTTTGCTAAGAAGAGACTTCATTTAAACAAAAAATGTCATAAAAGCGGAAAATGTCGTCCTTGATTAGCCTGTGCGGACTGCACAGGCTAATCTGAGACGACACTTGACGCACATACATTAAACCCAGTTTTCTCAGATCACGACTCATATGCTTAGCAGGCTTCAATACAGAATGACAGAAAGTGAGACCGGTTATGATGGAAACTTGTTGACTTGTGTATGAATGAAGCAAAGTGTGGGGAAACATGTTTTGTTATCAATGTTCATTTGTTTGGGGTACTAGATTTTTGTTTTTATCTGATTTAAATAATGAATACACAGTTGTGTTTTCTGTGTTTCTGAGAATTTATTCAACAATAAGGATCAATTAAAATTGAGTTTGTTGGATATATATTTTGTATTGTTGTTGTTTAAACCCTGTATTATTCTGTTTGAATATACTGTCTGTTTTGAGTGTTATTTGATGTGAATTATCCATGATTGTTCCCTATGATTGGTTGACATTTTATTTATACCTTTAGACATTTTAAGCTCACCTGAGCACAACGTGCTCTTGGTGAGTTTTTGTGATCGCCTTTTGTCCGTCGTGCGTCGTGCGCCGTCAACAATTGCCTTGTTAACTCTCTAGAGGCCACATTCAATGTCCAATCTTCCAGAAATTTGGTCAGACAATTGGTCTCAGTGATATCTTGGATGAGTTCGAAAATGGTAACGTTTGCTTTAAAAACATGGCTGCCAAGGGGCGTGGCATTTTTCCATATATGGCTATATATGGCTATAGTAAAATCTTGTTTACACTCTAGAGACCACATTTATTGCCAAATCTACATGAAACTTGGTCAGAAGATTTATCCCAATAATATCTTGGACGAGTTCGAAAATGAAAACAATGCCGGTTGGTTGAAAAACACGGCCGCCAGGGGGCGGGGCATTTTTCCTTATATGGCTTAAGTAAAACATTGTTAACACTCTAGAGGCCACATTTATTTTCCGATCTTCATGAAACTTGCTCAGATGATTTGTCCCAATGATATCTTGGTTGAGTTTTAAAATGGTAACCTTTGCTTGAAAAACATGTCTGCCAAGGGGCGGGGCATTTTTCCTTATATGGCTATATATGGCTATAGTAAAATCTTGTTTACACTCTAGAGGCCACATTTATTGTCCGATCTTCACGAAACTTGGTTAGGACATTCATCCAAATGATATCCTGGACGAGTTCGAAAATGATGCCGGTTGGTTGAAAAACATGGCCGCAAGGCATTTTTCCTTATATGGCTATAGGTAAACCTTGTTAACACTCTAGAGGCCACATTTATTTTCGGATCTTCATGAAAGTTGATCAGAAGATTTTTCCAAATGATATCTTGGATGAGTTCAAAAATGGTTTTGGTTGCTTTAAACTTTTGGACAACAAATGTGGCTATAGTAAAACCTTGTTAACACTCAAGAGGCCACATTTATTCTCCAATCTTCATGAAACTTGGTCAGAAGATTTGTCCCAATAATATCTAAGGTGAGCGACTTTGGGCCTTTCAGGCCCTCTTGTTTAGGTACATTTACTGGTGTTTATGTAAACTGTCACTGTGGCTGGTTCATGCCAACCCACCAGATCTTATAAAATGCAAATGGGCTGTGCTCTGTGAAAAAGGGGTTTTATGCATGTGCGTAAAGTGTCATCCCAGATTAGCCTGTGCAATTCACACAGGCTAATCAGGAACGACACTTTCCACTTAAAATGAATTTTTGCTGGAAAGAGACTTTCTGTGAACGAAAAATACCACAAAAGCGGAAAGTGTCGTCCCTGATCCTGATTAGCCTGTGCAGACTGCAAAGGCTAATCTGAGACGACACTTTACGCACATGCATTAAACCTCTTTTTCACAGAGCACGGCCCAAATGTTTTGTTCAAAGTCTGTTTTGGTATTTCATGTTGTTAAAACCTATTATTTTATCGTTATATGTATATCAGTTTTGGTGATGTCATTTGCTTCTTCAATTTAAATTATTTACATACAATTTTAAAAATAACAATTGCACCTATTATTCATCTACTATTATTGTTTATATTTACAGTAATTGGCGTCAATTGCAAGACTTTAATCACATTAATGTGCGGTTTTTAAATCAATACGTTCCAGATAAGTTTTTCTTCCCATCTATATCATGAGAACTCACACTATAATGATGTCTAAAGTTCAGTTTAAATCCTGAATAAACAACTTCATAATATGCATCGAATAATGAATACTTAGAAAAAAAGTTAGAAAAAATGTTCAGAAACACTTACATTAAAAAATGATATAAAATTGTTGACGATATGTTCATTTATAAACATTTCTAATGGCATGCGAGTTTTACTGTATTATATAAAATTCTTATTGTTCAAAGAACTTTCAGAGCAACATGGCAGTTTCAGATAATATTACAAATATATTGTACCTTTAGTGCTGTTTGTAAAAACATACCTTACCTTATAATTATTATTATCACCAATGGATCACTACCTTGATTGTTAATAGCTGTTCATAGTTTACAATTTGAAAATTTATTAATTATAATGTTAAATTTGTTGAGTGCAAACAATTAATGTTAAATGTTTAAAAATGACTAAAGTGTGATGTGTGCATGTGAACTAAAGAAAATTAAAATGCAAACATTAAAATGATTTTGTTGGTTTTAATTATACCACGTTTCAAATATAAACTGAAACTATTTGAACAATAATATACATAGTTTTTAAACGATAACTTTCGCATGGTGAGCTTTTGTGATCACCTTTTGTCTGTTGTACATCATCAAAATTTGCATTGGACAGTCTTTGGAGGCCGCATCTATTGCCAAATCTTCCTGAAACTTGATCAAAATCCTTGTCCCAATCATGACATAGTTTAAAACTGGATCACATTCAAACTGGGGAACATGAGGGAAGAACTGGGTCACTAGTAAAAATGAAATAAAGAAAACATTTCAGGGTCACATTTATTGCACAATCTTCATAACACTTGGCTCAATTATACATTGGCTCAGTCAAAACTGGATAATGTGTGGTCAAAAGCAAGGTTACTAGGTCCAATTAAATGTTAAGCTTCTTACACTACAGAGGTGTCATTTTTAGCCCTATCTACATGGAATTTGAACGGAACATTTGCCTCAATAGTTTATTTGTGAGTATGGAACTGGGTTATATGGGATCAAAAACTTGGTCTTAGCTAAAATAAACAAGATGTGTTTGTGAAACATTATGTCCCCCATACATTTGCCCTTGAAGGATTACCATGACCTTTTACACTCAAAAGGTGCAGCTCAATGCGATACACATGTACGTCAAATATCAAGTTGCTATCTTCAATATTGCAAAAGTTATGGCCAATGTTAAAGTTTGATGCAATCTATCAACAAACCAACACACAGACAGGGCAAAACACTATATATCCCCTAGTATAGACTGGGGGACATAAAAACAACTCGGTATTGTTTGCACAAACTTCGTGAACTTCTCTCAACATTTGTTCAAATGTTATCTCAGACAAGTGAGATATGGTTCCTTACCAACTAACAGCATTTCCACAGTAAGGCAGGGCAGTCTTCCTTTGTTTTCTTTAGTATACATCATTAGAACATCTAGAAGTCTTTTACCCAATCACAGTGAAACTTTGAAAATTAACGATTGTAAATATCTGGGCTAAGCTTGAAAATGAGTGAGGTTTGTCTACACATTATTGGATTGCTGCCAGTTGCTAGGTTAGTTTTCCGTAAAAGTCTATTGTGATGCCGTGTGGACATTTCTTTGTGAGAACAGTTAAGTTGCTTCTGGTCTCAGTTGAGCGTCTGAAGGCATTCGACCACATTGTTAACTACATTTGACCCATATGTTCATAGTGGTAATGAATTAGGCTTCTGTATTTGTAACATGGTTTATCTAAGGTTTGAACTGGTGAAGGTTTTGATGAATGTGATCCAGACTTGATATTATCATAGACGTTGTCAAGATAAACAATTTGAACAAGTTTCTTCAAATATTTACTCATAAATGTGACCTTTCAGGTGGTTACAATGTTTTCTAAAATTTAACGAGGTAATGTTTGGACTCAAAACCCAGATTGGAACTCTAAGGCCTGTCAAAATAAATATTCTGACCATTTCTGATGGATATTGAGTTATTGTTTCGACCCTCAGAGTGAACATACGTTGTATAAACATATTTCCATGGTGATCTAGGTTTTAAATCCACGACACCCAGATGCACAGCTATTGTCATCTTACATCTTACCTAGTCTTCAATTTTTTTGACACGTCACCGAGACTAAAACTGTGTATTGGTATGGTAAATATAAATAATCCTATTTCATTAAGATTGAGTCACACATTTGGGGCTTCTCTAGAGTAGTAACGAGTTTTAAAAAGATTTATAACTTGGTAGCCTTTTGTTTGGACGCACACATTCCAGATTCGATTTGGACTTTGTCACTACAATTTGCACGTTTAATTAAGAGTGTGTGATAAATGTGGCTTTAAGTCTTACGTGACCAATATATAAACTCGGCTCAGATAATGGTAACATAAACATTCTGACTATTCTGATCAAGTTTCAGCGAAACTGAGTCTTTAATATGGCGGTCAGATTGGTTACAAAATATTTTTCACAGATTTAAACACCGATTTGATATCGTCAAGATAAACATATTGAACACGTGTTATTCAAATTCTCGAATTCGAAAACCCGAAGTCACACTCTTGTCTTTGGACAAGACTGTATTATGCTACCTTCTTGATATTTGGAGAATAGGGAGTGAATACTAACAATTAGCATTCTGATACCTTAGTCAACGAGTATTCGTATCGTCAAGTCATTCTTCATTTTCGCTGAGCAGTATTTATATCCAGTAATTGAAAGCAAAAACTATCATGTTACTTTGAATACATATGTTAAGAGCGTATAATAAACATAAACAATGAAGGTTAAGTATTTATCGGATTAATTAAAACTCCACCACTACTTTAATGTGATTACGATCGTTCGTTAATAACGGACATTTACGTTACAGCTTCAATAAATCAAGCAATGACACAACCACACTCTCAGTGTTTATTAGTGAACACAAATAAAATCAATATATATGATAAACATTTTTTTTCACTAGTTTAGAGATTGCAGCATATGAAGATGGTTATTCTTTTTATGCCCCCTGATCGAAAGATCGGGGGTATATTGTTTTTTGGCCTGTCTGTCTGTCTGTCATTGTGTCAGTCGTTGTATGTGTGTGTCCCAAAACTTTAACCTTGGTTAAAGTTTTGCAATAACTTTTGCAATATTGAAGATAGCAACTTGATATTTGGCATGCATGTGTATCTCATGGAGCTGCACATTTTGAGTGGTGAAATGTCAAGGTCATCTTTCAAGGTCAAAGGTCAAATTTATGGCTTCAAAGCGGCGCAATAGGGTGCATTGTGTTTCTGACAAACACAATTCTTGTTTCAGATTTAAGTTCCAATTGCACGTGTTTGTCATTGGATGTAGTAAAAAATTACATCACCCTAATGTCATGTATTCCTTTTTATATAGGGATATGCTTTGCGGTTGATACAATGCACCTCTTACACTTCCTATCATTCATTTAATTATTCACACTAGCATACGCAGTTTATTGACAATTGTAAATTAATCCTTATAATTATAATGTCTTACCTTGAGATGTTAAAGGTGACAGATTCACTGTATGATGTGCTTTTTATATCATTTAATAATTGTACATGAAACAAAGCGACTTTTAATTGCTTTGCTTTATTTCGTAAACATAGTGAAATTATCGGCGTTAAGTCTTGAGATCACCCTTGCTATAATGCTTATACATATTTCATTTTTATATAAGAATAAAAGTCAATTAATTAATATAAAATAGTTTTAATGAATATGATATGTTCAAATTATTACTAAACAATACCATTAATATTGTTGACGAAACGAACGGTCATTCGCGAGCTTTTACAGTAACTTAACGCACAAAAGACCCATGTTGCTGTTGGTTTGGTACCCATCTGTTGTTGTGTGGTCATTTTTGTCAGCATCATTATGGGAGTGTTTCTGTTTTTAAGACTTTGGTTTAGAAAATATGTGTGTTGGTATCTTTGAAGCATTTTATCTATATATTTATTATAATAGTTGCTTTTACATGTGTAAGGTCAGAAAAGAATTGTATTTTGTACAGATTAACAGTTCATGAATGTTGTAACTCTTTTGTGGGACTGTGTACTAAAATAATCTTGGCAAGTATAGTAAATAAGGTGTAAACAAGTGTCAGATATGTTAAGCATATGCATACAACCAATTCAAGTTGATAAATTCTAAGTTGTTTTCTTACTTTATTTAATCTTGTTGACGTCATTTAACCAACAAAGAAAATGATACCGTTCCGGATATAACCTTACAAATGATTATTGCAAAAAAAGGAAACCTATATATATATTAAAAGCAAAAAGCATATGTTGAATGTCCGAAATGCTATTCAGGTAATGGTTGTGAGCAAGAGCGTATTTCTTTTTTTCTGCTAATGGTTCACTAACAAAACATGCTCCTTGTAATAAGTACCATTTTACCTGCCTCGGTGACTTCAAATGATTTATTCAGTTCAAATACACCGATGGGATGTTATATAGGAGAAGTAAAGCACATTCATTGATAACGGACATGTAACAAGCAAGTCACATGCATGAATGTCCTTGCTTTGAATGGCAGTCAGTACTCCACAATACGACTTCCGATAATTGCCTATGTCAACCAAATATAATGCAACAATCATCGATTTCCTATTTGAACCTATGGCAAAACAGGTATAGTGAGGCAATGAATACTTAGCGTCTTGATGTATTTCATGTTTGGCGTAAAAATGTTTGTTTCTGTGGGAATTCTTCAAAAAGGTGTTTATAAATCGAATGTGAACTCATAACGTGTCCGGGCTGGTCTTACATTTATTTTGAGTCTCAACTATAATACACTAGCATGTATTGGTGATCCTCGAACAACATAGTAAAACTCGCCTTCTTAGCTGGTACGTACATGACAAAAATGAATCTTATTTTAAAACGGATGGGATGCAAGAAGATTAAATTGCGAAAAAAGTACTTATTTTTCATTGATAAAACACACACATTACAAGTCCATTTTACCACAAGAATTATTTTAACAGTTTAAACCTCTAAACGACCATCTATATGTATCTATAAGTATGTATAAGATGCTGCTATTAACATGACATGTTTGTAGTTAGAACAGTTCGTTTTATATAGTAATGTCTAGGGTTCGCCATGGAAGTTCTCTTTTGACCTAGATTTCTTTGCGATATTTTTTGCAGGGGGAACACAGAACGCCAATCACAATGGACCAGTATTTTAAATAAGTGGAATACAGACTTTGTTTAATTGTTTAAAATATAGTTATAAGTACATCTTTAAGTTCCACACACATATAAAAGCGATCATTATAATGCACACTTAAACCAAATGTATGTTACAGAATATATTGTGTGTTCATAGAAATTATATCTTTTTTTATTTCGCCTATATACGCCGCCCGAATAACAATCGCATTAGCGACAGAGGGGCTCAAGTCGATCGTGATTTGATTACATTTAACGCGTATATATGTTTTGTTTCCTTTGAGATTGCAAAACATTTTAGTGGCTTATTCTGTATAGTTTAATCAAGAAGCAAATAGTGAAAGCGAATATGACAAATCTTATAATATTGTATTAGTATACCATAGTGTAAAATTCGTAATTTACCATCTAGCCGACTTAAATCACTGTTGATTAATTCGTTTATCATTCTTAACCCATTTAAGACTAGCGTCTAAAAAGGCCTTGGCAAACAGCGTAGACCCCGATGAGACGCCGCATAATGCGGCTTCTCATCAGGGTCTGCGCTGTTTGCTTAATGACAGTTATGTAAGAAATATTCTAAATTTACTAGACATCCCTAATTTTTGAAATAAATTGATCCAATTTACAAGGATGGGAGAGTGCACTAGGCATAAATGGGTTAAACGTTCGCGCGTTGGTGTTGCGCTCTTTGTAACTCAACAATCATCAATAGGACTAAACAAAATACATCTAGAAATTAAGTAAATATGGACATTATGTTGAGCAATCTTATTGTTAGTATCGAACTCAGGTATGTTCTTATTATATGAGGGAGTAATCATAATTGCACCTTTCCATCAACTTATTTATAATATGTTTATTGTTATTTTTTGTATATATTGAACAGTTGTGTCTTTAAAGGGGCCTTTTCACAGATTTTGGCATGTATTGAAGTTTGTGATTAAATGCTTTATATTGACAAATGTAAACATAAGATCTATAAGCTCCGGTAAAAAAACAAACAAGAACAAAATTAAAGCAAGACAAAAAGTAACCCTCAAATGGACTCGAACCACTTACCCCTGGAGCCCTGGAGAAAAGTCTATCGCTTTACCACACGGCCATCGCATACAATGATGGGTGCGTTTTATACTTTATATAAGCACTCCTCGTAGTATCACAGAACTGTCCAAATTATTCAATCGTTTCGAGTTGCAACGTTTATAATTTTCAGGGTTTTAAATCGCCAAAAGATGCATATAATGCATATTTAAGAGCATGGTAAATGTTTAGTATTACTGTTTCCTCCTAAATATCAAACCAACAACATACATTTGCGAATCTGAAACAAACACAATATAGTTTGTCTATTTACTAAAACGTGGAAAGGCCCCTTTAAAATAAGTGAATACTAATGCTTGTTTTATGTAATAAGTGTATTGATATATATTTAACTATTCGTTTGTTGGTGTATAGTTGAGTTGCATTTATGTTATGAATAACAAATAATTATTCTCCGTATATTGCATGTATAATTCCAATTTACGACAGCTAAGTGTAAAGAAACAATAGCAAATAATTATTGTCTGTTTCGTATGTAAGTCAATTAGCAATGTTTGACAGACTCTGCGATTTAAGATGAGTAGTTTTGAGAAAATGGCAGTTATTGCCACGCATGTATTGACATGATCAGGTAGAATTATCGTATATGTGATGTCTTGAGATGTTCAAGTCTGATCACTGAAGGCATGGTAACGTCATAACGTTAAGCTGCTATTGCAATGGATATATTGGGGCAATGTCATTATGTCCGACTTTTCGTGATATAATATCAAGTGTGCATGGATGTACAGAGTTGAATGTCTCTCCATGTGTTCACAATTAATATGAATATGAACATTTCAGATCTATTTAAATCTCAACGTTTTTTAAACATTATTTGGAAAAGATGATGATCGTATTAAGTTCCAATACCCTATTACCAAACGATTTTGATAGGCAAGTATCGAGGCATAATCTATAATCGAATATAAGGAATATTTTATTGGAACAAGCTCTGTTACATGTGCATCCTGAATGCAATAAATTAAACCGACATAAACTCATGCCGAATATAGTGAGGACCCATATATTGGAAGTAAACACAAATATACAAATTAAATATTGTTTCAAAATTCCTTTTTGTCTTTTTTACTTTTGTCTTTATGTAACTGTCCATGCTTTATGTAAGTTGTTTGCAAGTCGAATTTTTACTGTACTTTTTTGTCATGTGATAGATATGCGATCATTTACTTTGTTTGTTAAGGTTTTAATTGCAAAACAAAATGGCAGAAATTGGTAGCCTGTTGTTTTGTGTTTATCTGAGAAACATATAATTAAGGGGCAGAAAGATAAATTCCTTGCAAATATTGTAAATTTAAACATGTACAACACAAGCTTGTGTTTCATTAAATAAAATAATACTACACACTGTTCACTGCTGTACCAGAATCTAATCGAATGTAAACTATATGCACAATGCTCTGCAATGTGTTAGAATATGAATTATTGCCTGTTGAACTAACACACAAATAACACATGAGACTACAATTATTTGTTTTTGGTAGCAACATATTTGCTGCATATCAATTTTATTACTTTGCAATTTATTGGTTGAATTTTATATACTTCAGACTAATTAAGCACACGTATTTAAAGATCGCTTAATGTTTAATTTTATTGCGTAACCAGTTGAATCCCCTTTAAATCAAAGCAGACAAAATATTTATTGCAAAACCGTAGCTCGAAATATATTTGGAACACGCAATACTTCGTGAAATGATTTAAGCCGCAAAATGCATACATTTATAGAAGGAAACAGTTTTGTCGCTATAATTAATGTTTTAGTCGGTAACATGTCAAGGGCGTTCACAATTCAACGCCCTTGTTGCAATCTGTATCCAAGTAGTTGAGAAGGTAACTTAGCATTATTTCTTGCATTTAATCAAGTACAAATGACAAGATAAAAAGCGAGTGTCTGTAGATTGAGAACGTGTGACTTTCTCTTTTGAAATGTAATTAATATTATGTTGCATCACATAAGATTGCAGCATCAGGTATAAATAATGGCGCCAAATACAACTTGAGAGTGCGTTAGCGCCTCACGTTTGGCAAGGGATAGCTTATTATGATGCTGCATAAAGAATGATTAATTCTACAATTTACTTGTTTAAAGTGTCCTGATAAAAATGGTTTGCTTTGCACATTGTATCCAACATATTATAAGGAAACATGTAACTTATTTATAAAAATTCGTTGCATTATTTTAAGATTGCGTTTTTCACCTTAATATATTGTGAATGCACACTATAATTCAATGGTTTATTTCATGACAGTTCTCCCTACCAGTGCTGATATAATTATGGCAGTGTTAAGAGTTTTGTTTCGTTGAATTACATTTCGTGTCTGTAATGTAAGTGTTATATTTTAAACTGTAATATTTACTTTCGGTTTTCGGACACCTAATATGTTTGTGTATTTCACTTATGAAACATCGATATTCACTTTAAATCATTCTTGGACAATTTTCGGACAGCAAAGCGGCTGCCAAAAAATAAAGCATGCATGTTTATCTGTTCATTTAATAATTGAGACATCTATTTATGGTATTCTCAAATGGTTCTGGAAATACTTTGGGAGAATGGATAAACAAAACTCGTAATAATGTAACATATCAACAACTTGGCTGCATACATGTTATACAAACATCTCTTGTAATGGTGAATGTATAAATCTTCCATCCATATGTATTTATGACAAACAACATTATTCTTATGGGCTGACTGAAATAACATTTTTATTCGATAGCAATTCGTCAGACTTGTACGTCAAATTGTCACATTCATGTCGATTTGTAATATCCCGATTATGCTGGCTATAATACAAATACTCTTTTATGAACTGTTAACAAACATAATGTCTACTCATTATCATAAACCTCTAATGCAAGTGATGTATAAGAAAACTTACTCGTGAATATATTTTATTATATTTTACCGCTTGTTAAAATTTCGTCAAATGTCTTTCTTTTAGAAAAAAGCTGTCTACTGTCATTTTAAATAAAGATCCATTATTGTTGTTTTTAATGATCGTTAATTTTAATCCCTATTACATAATAATCGAAAACATATTCATAGCACCATTGTAGCTCAAAAAGCAAACACTTAGAAATTCTTATAAACAACTACATTTTAAGAAGGAAACCGTTTTGACACTTTTATTTACATTTAAGTCTGTGACATGCCAATGACATTAATCATGCGATGCCCTTGGTGTAATCTGTATGTCTCAAATAGTTAAGTAAGTAACTGTTGGCAATTACCACTTGCATTGAATAACATTACGGACATGATTAATAGCGAGTGGCTAAAGATTGGGAGCGTTTAATTTATCTTTTGAATAGTAATTAATATTCTGTTACATCAAACAAGATTACATCATCCTGTATACATAGCGCAAAATACAACTTGAGAGTTAATTAGCGCGTGGCTTTTGGCAAGAGATAACAATAGCCAAAATTTCAAAGCTAGATGTTGTCTGGTAACATATATTTTACGAGATACAAAATGCTCGTTTGTACTTTCTGTGTGACAATATATTCCAGAAGAATTTCCCGCGATGATAGCCGAACATTTACGAGTAAACGCGACATTAGCTTCAGGCAGCTCATGAGACTACTTCGTGCTTCCGACGTTGCCCGAAGCCATGTTCACGTTGTTCGTAAATGTTCTGTTATCGTCGCGGGAATTTCACATGGAACATATTGTGACACAACAAATAAAAACGAGCATTTTGTATCTCGTAAAATCTATGTTACCATACCACATCTGGCATTAAAAGTTTGGATATTGCTGACAGGAACACTGATTTTTTATGGGTTAACTTTATTTTACGAAATGTTTTACGCTGATTTCGAGTATCAATGTGGCTTTCACTCTGCGTCGTCCTATTTGAATATACGTTTCTCTGAAGAGAGTTAGTTGTTGTTTGTTTTTTATAATTTTTATCATTTTTGTGTTGCCTATAATTGTAGGCATATTTTTCTTGTTTTATACATTCACTCGTGCAAAAGAAGATAACTATGTGTCTGGTACCTTCAATGTAACCAGTTTATGTGAAATGCAAATACTTCTGCAAAATTGCATGTCTGTCTTTCGTCATTTTATCTTGTTAAACCAAACTCGTTAATCTTAATATCCGTTTTGCTACTTTTGTTTGCTTCTTGACAAAACATTGTCATTTGAAAAAATAAATGAATTCATGAATTATGCATAATGTAAAACTGAGAGTTTAAAACTTTCAGGCTTCTGCTGAACATCTGTTTGTTTTTCCCGCAGTAACAGGCAGACTGCTACTTATGTGAAGTTTAAATGACACAATTTTGGCAATCTTTAATGGTCATTTTTTGTGCACTTAATGTTTTATTTTACATCTATAATTACTGTATTTATTGCTCGCACTATGTGTTATGTTACTCAAAAGCAGACTTGAATTGATTTAAGATCTTTAGGATATGTCATTCATAAAATAAATAATCTGTTTTTAATTATTTTTTTATTCAATATAATACATACAATGTTTACATGTATATGATCAAACAACAAAGTGATTGTACAAAGCAATAATGTTCAGACATGTTATACAAGATATGCTAATATATGTACTTTTTTTGGTTTCCTTAAGATTAAAAAAAATAAATAAAAAACAACAAAAACTGGGTTAATATGTTTTTCTTTGGTTGTTTGTGATAAGTGTTTTTTTAAAGGAGAAAAGAAAAGAAAAACAGAAGAATAGTTATGAAAAATGATGAGTTGTATAAAGTGGGAAGGAAGCATACTGGACTTGTGTGTTTTGTTGTATATTCACAATGATCTTATAAGATTGAAAAAATATACAAAAATATTTTAAAAAGATAAACTAACATTAGAGTGAAATGTATATAAGTGGACAAACATTATGAGAATTTAATCCTATTCCATTTTTGTTCAAAGATTTGTAATGTGTCATTACTAAGGGCTATTTCTTTCTCAATCTGGATTTTTAGTTTAAGACTATGGACAAAACAATTAAAATTTGGTACTTGTTTTTGTGCTTCATGTTAAAGATAAAATATTTCATCAATATAAGAATAAAATTCACAATATTATTACAGTCTATTGATTTCAATGAGTAAATTCCGAAACTTACATTTAAGAAAGATAGTTTAACGTTTAGTTACTGTTGTTCAAGAAAAGATACTAAATGATTCCAAATAGGCTGGATGTGTTTGCACTCCCAAAAAAGATGTTCTATAGTTTCGATGTTTTCACCGCAGAAGTCACACAGATTTGAGTTAGATAATTTGCATTTAAAGAGATATTTATTTGTAGCTATAATTCTATGGATGTATTTATATTAAAAATTTCTCATTGTGCTTTCAATAGTTGCTTTATATGGCATGGTAAATATGTGTTTCCAATTAAGTTCATGTTCTCCGAAAAGGACTTGCCATTTATTTTGGGTTTTGGAGTTTTCTGTAGGGTTTTTAATTTGTAGTGTGTAAACTATTTTGTTCGTTTGTTTTTTCTTTCAAGTATGTTTTATACGAATGTTGTTTGAGTACATGGTGTATTATTGGTATTGATTACAGATTTAATATGAATAGGTATGCTTTTGATTAGTGTGTAGTACTTCAGAAAATTATTTGAAGGTATTCAGTATATGTAGCATATATCATCAAAAGAGTAGAAATCCTTAATTCTGTAGTCATATAATTGGTCGACATATTTAATGCTTCGTTCAAACCAATCTTTATAGAACAGCGTCTTATTGTTTGAAGTTATGTCTTTATTGTTTCATAAAATAGTTTTACTGCTGGTTTTGGTTTCTAGGTTATGAGTGACATCACTCCATGCTGATAGAACATCAGATAGAAATATGTTTTCGTTTGCAATTTCATGTAAGATAGTATTGCTGATGTTACATTCAAAGAGAAAGGAGTCACCACATTTTTTAGGATTTTCTGGTAGAATAATTTCCATTTACTCGTATTGGTATTATCTAGGTATCTTTTAACCCAGCTGCATTTGATTGCATTCAAGAATGAGTCAATGTTCGTTAATTGGATACCTCCATTTTCTACAGATTGAATTAACTGAGTTCGTTTTATTTTATCAGGCTTACCGTCCCATATGAAATTAAATATTGCTGATTTTATATCGTTAATAACATCATTTGGTGTATTTGGGAGAACTGTTAATACATAAATTAATTTCGGAAGTGAAAACGTTTTCAATACTGTGTTTTTTCTGATTAGTGTAAGTTTAAGGTGATGCCATGATTTTAAGCAGTTTTTAAAATTCTGTAATTTAGGTAGTATGTTTTTAAGAACTGTATCCTTTTCATTATTTGTGAAAGTAATTCCTAACGTTGTGGCTTCATCGGGTGTCCAATTAAATTTCATTTCTTTTTTATAATGGACATTACTTTGTTTTAATTTACCTACTCCTAGCACAGTACATTTACTTTTGTTTAGTTTAAGACTCGATGTCATTCCGTAAAGGATTAGCGACTCTATAAGGTTATGGAAAGAATCGTAATTATCGTTTAAGAATAAGTTGCATCGTCAGCAAATAGGGACTGTTTGATTTCTTCGTCAGGTTCTAGTGATATGCCTTTTATATGTTTATTTGATTGGATGTGATGTGATAGATACTCAATGCAAATAATAAAAAGCGATGATGAGAGTGGACATCCTGCCGAACCCCTCGTTCGATGTTAAAACTGTTTGAAAAGAAGCCATTGTTAATGATTATATTGTTAATAAAGGTATACAATAGCTTGACCAATTTAATGAGACTTTCACTAAAGTTCATATTTTCTAAGCAAGAGAACGTAAATGAATGATCAAGCGAATCGAATGCCTTTTCAAAGTCTGCAAAGAATATTAGACTTGGATTATTTGAAATGTTGAAATAGTTTATGCATTCTTGGGTAGGACGAACGTTTTCACCAATGTAACGTCCTTTTATGAAACCAGATTGAGATTTTAAAATTGTTGATGGTAATATTTTTTTATTCTGTTTGCTATACTTTTAGTTGCAATTTTATTATCATTGTTTAGTAAACTAATTAGGCGCCAATTCGATAAGGATTCTAAGTTTTTTCCAGGTTTTGGAATGAGTGATATTATACCTTGTTTTTGAAGCGTAGTTAAGTTTTCATTATTATATGACTAGTTTAATGAATTAATTAAATGTGTTTTGATATCATTCCAAAATATTTTATAAAACTCAATGGTGATGCCATCAGATCCTGGACATTTGTTATTTTGCATTTCTTTTAGTGCTAATCCACATTCATATTCATTTAGTAATCCGTCACACAATAGTTTTTCTTCTTGATTTAAAGCGTGATGTGTATTTTTAAAAGGGTGTTATTTTCAACATTTGTTCGTTTATAGAGGGTTTCGAAAAATATATATCTTTGCCATTGACTACTAATTTGTGTACAGATTTTTGTTCACTTCTACGTTTTTCAATGTTTGCGAAGCATTTTGTATTTTTTTCCATTGTGTTCAACATGCTGTGCACGCGCTCTTAGTATTATTCCATTGAGATGTGTATGATAGATACCACCTAATATTTGTTGTTTTAATGTTATTTCATTTTCAATGTCGGTGGCTTCATTTGTAAGCTCCTTTAATTACTTCCTATAAGGTGCTTGGGTTTGCATCTATATTATTTTGAACTGTATTTAATATTTCATGTTTTATTTGTGTTTGATATTGTGTATCTAATAAGATGCTGTTGTTAATTTTAAAGTATCATGGGCCTCTTTCAGGTTGTATATTGTGCAGTTTTAGTTCAACTAGAGAGTGGTCAGTCATAAATCCTGGTTTTATGTTACATGTGTCAATAATGTTGCAAAGAGACTCAGATATTAAAAAATAGTCTAATCTACAAAGTATTGTTGGTTTTGTGTTTGAGTGCCAGGTGAATTTGCTTTCGTTTGGATATACTGTACGCCAGATGTCTATCATATGGTAGTTTTCAATCATGTTATTTAAAATGATTCTATTTTAGGATGGGTATAAAGGTTTCCTTTCTTTTTATTTAATAATGGGTTCAGGACAGTATTGAAATCACCACCGATCATAATGTTTTTATCTTGGTTATTATAAAGGATTGTAATGTTTCGTAAAATGTGGAATCATCTATGTTAAGACCATAGACGTTGATTAATGTTAATTGTGTTTCATGTATTTTGATATCTATACTTGCTAGTCTCCCAATTATTATTTCGTTAAAATTATCGACTGTGATCCCTATATTGTTTTTAATTAGAACGGAAATGCCTTGTTTATTAGTATGTTGTCCACTGAGATAGATGTCTCCGTCCCATTCTTCTTTTAAGGTTTGTGCTAGAGTATGTGTCAAGTGACTTTCTTGTAGTAGGCATAAACTTTATTTTTTTCGTCTAATCATTTGAAGATTATTATTCGTTTGTCTGTATTATTAAGCCCTTTTACATTCAAAGTACATATTTTAATCATTTAAAGAGGTGGAGGGTGATATAAATGATAATTTGTGTGTGATTGTCCAGTTAGTTCCTATTTTAAAACATGTCCAGTTGCTTTCCATTAAAAGACATAAGATGTACATACATACTAGCAAAAAATAGAAAACAAAAAATAAGGAAACATGAAGATGAATGTTCCATAGAAATGAAGAAGTATAAAAAAAATGACAAAAGTGAGAGAGAAAAACAAAACAATGAACAACTAGTCCCAAATAGAGACACAAAAAGCGCACTTCCGTACACTGGAAATAAACAAAAAATGAAATAGATATAATTAATAATAAAGAATAAAATAGAACATATGCAATTCAGTGTAAAGTTAACTTAGGACATTTCATATTCGAAAATTAATGTTTTATTGCTTAGCTATTGTATAATTTCTTATAATATTTAGAAGTAGATGTTAAAAGTTAATTAGTTAACATTTGAATTATTTTATTTTTTAAAAAGGTACATGAATTATATTTAAGAGTTTATAAGCGAGGTCATTTTACATTTAATGTGCGCACAACAATTACATAGTAATACTCACATGTTGTAACAATATATTGTTATAATATGATAAATGAATCTGGTTAAACAAAAGTTGGTTATATGCATTGGACAATGATATATACGGCATCAAGCATTATAGTCATATTCAGCAGCAGTTTTTATCAAGAAGCTGGTAAATAGTTTTTAGAGAAACAATTAGAATCAGGCAAACGTAGGATTAACATAATCATAAGCATACAATTTATAATATAATAGGTTTTTGCTTTTTATAGACATGGTTGTTTACATGTGGATTAAGGTCTTATACTGAAAGCGTTAAATTGCAAGTAAACAATTTAGATACTATTGATTATTTTGCATAATTTTATTTTTATAAATGCCTTAATTAGTTTTTGTGAGAAATATAATGATATACATTCTCCTGACAAAGCCTAAGTGTGAGTGTGACAACCATGCTACTTTTGTTGCCTATATGAATTTTATAAGCCATTTATTATTTCTGGTGTTTGTTGTAAATTTTATAATATAAATTTTCATGGGAAATCAATAATTTCACAAGAAAACACATTTCTTTACTAAATGTGTAGCTAGTATACTTTTAAAAAGGACTGAATACTCTGGCCAATAATGTTAAATCATACAGTGAAATTAAATTTAACATCTCACTTTCATAGAACACTTAAAAAAGAGCTTCATGTGAAAGCGAAAATGAAGCAATTGTATAGAAGTATGATGAACGAATTGCTAGTTGAATAGTGTTAAATGAAAATAAAACAGATGATCTTAGCTTAACCACTTCCAATACCTTCAAACTTTAGTATTTATCACAATAAACCCTTAAATGGAATCCTTTTTTTGAAGGTATCTAAGTGCATGCATTATTTATCAAAGGGGACACTGAATGACTTGGTATTGATATAAGGATTTACAATAAACAGTTTTATATTAATAAATATTGTTATTTTACACACATACATACACATAAAGACCTTAAAATAGCACTTTCATTATGGGAAACTTATTGTCTAATTACATGAGTAACAAAAGGTATAATCCTGACTTCAAACAGTAACTGCTTTAATGAAAATCTGATCATCAACTTTGTTTGCATATTCATTTAGAGCAAACAATTACATAAGCAAGTGTGTATACATAAACAGAGAGTTTGCAATAAAATAAAAAAACACAATTGTGCATAAAGGTTTCTGTAAGGAAAGCAATGAAAATAAGATCATTAAATTTGTTTGTATACTCAGTTTCAGCAAACAGACACACAAACACATGCATATAAATAAACATAAAGTTTGCTCTTAAAAAATACATCATATGCATTAAGGATTTTGTTTTTAAAATAAGTACTTCATTAAAATATTGTTTTTTTTATTAAACATGTACAATTTAAACCTTGTTTGACGTATTGTGTTTATTTTGTTTGAAAATATGTTTTAATTGAATATAAATTATATTTTTTGATGTCTTGTAAGATGTTGATACTTTGGTTTTCAAAATACATTAAAGTAATATGTATTCCATGCACTTTGATATTTGCATAATTAAATGTTATCAATTGTTCATGTGACAAATGTTAAGCACTTTTTTCAAAAATACTCGCACTTTCGCATGTCTGTTATTTTTATTCATGTAGTGCATTACCACCCTTATTTTTGCTGTTGACGATCATATTGTTCACTGTGTTAATTGCAATAAACAAATGAAATAAAATATAAAACAAACAAATACATGCAAAAGTTCGCATACACATTTCATTTAATTCACATGCACTTTTCACACTTTTATCAATGTAAAGCTGTAAATAGGAATTAAATGAAATGTTTATGCGAACTTTTGTATGTTGTTGTTTGTTTTATATTTTATTTTAAACCTTGATATATTTACTATTAATAAATTAGCAAATTTATTAATCTTTCTTACAAGTACTTCGTTCTAGAAACAAGGTGTGAACATTCATAGAGCATTATCGGTATTGTTACGACAGGTCATGATGGACGTCTTTCAATTGCTTTACACATGCTATGGCTCTAAATCTTCACAGATCTGGATTTGGTTGCTGAGTATATTTATATAGTTGCGAAAATTAAATTGATGAGGCACTTGTGGTACTGCATAAGTAATCATAGTTCAGCAGTGGTATGTTGCAAGTAGAATATACTATGGTAAACAAGCGTTAGATATTGTTCATAACAACAATATGAACCATAACAACCAAATGTTTCTTATACATGTTGAGAAATCCTAAAAGATGTTTACTGACTACATCATTTCATATAGTTCACGACATTTCATCAGAATAGTGTCATAGAGACGCTGTTTTGGCGAAAGGACGTCAACACAAATGAAATTACTGCAAATGCGAATTGTCATTCAAAGAATTTGAAACCAATAAAGCGAAACAAATAATGTTTAGCATATGTGTTTAATACAACGTTTTGCAATGCTATGAGAACAGTGGACCAATCTTTGGCAACCATAAGCGTAGTTCTTTTTTCTACAAACGGTTAAATGATTTTGATTTATTGGTATGCTATATTGTACTTACCTGCAACGTGCTATTTTAGCTGCCTATTTTACTCGGGGGCATTAATTGTATCGCCTAATTGCAAAACATTGATGGGGCATTACTTTAAAATAAGTTTTATCGATAGAACCTTCCTTATCTAGCATTCACCAAGCTACCCATTTATGCAGATATCAATGTTGCTCTAGCTTTGTATACAGATTTGTCCTCACAATACGACTGTCGATAATTGCTTGGGAAATAATGTCAACTGAGAAGAATGCATCACACATTGATTTCCTCTTTATAGATGGAGATGGCAATGGAGTTCAGGTAACCCGATATTGATGTCTTGAAGCTGCGTGTACATGTATAGCATTCCGAACATTTCTACTAACAGGTAGCAGCTTCTTGTTATTTAAATGTGCTCGCCAGCTTTTGTCTTAAAATTCGTATAATCTCGTTTATCTGCTTGCTACAAACATGTCATTTCAACAAAGTCCAAATGACCGTGCTATTTAAAATATTCTTGTTGAATTTCTACAATAGAAGATCATTGAAGCACGCCATATAACCCGGCTGCGTGGCATTGATGAATAAAACTTTTAGAAATATAGTTCAGGTTAATTATAAAGATTAACAAAATAAAAAAACGCGAATAAATGAAATTTTTGAAAATATTTAATTGAGTATACACTTCATTTAATCGTAAAACCAAAATTATGTGAAGCTTCAAAAATACACAAGTTAGTCGAAACGCATCGTAGGACCCTTCAATTACTATTACAAAAATTACAATATGCTGTTATACATTGTTGAAAGTAAGTCAAGATACATTACCTGTCGTACATAATTATGACAGGTCTGAACTCCCATTTACATACAAGTTAATTTGTTAATCTCTTAAACAAATTAGGGGATAATCCGGTGATTAAAAAAAAAGAGATTATACAAATTCAGCTTTGTTTATATCCCTCTAGAAAACCTGTGACTTGGCTATCATTTTTGAACAATCTTCCATCAAACGCATGGTTTGAACTCAGGAGAAAATATTTTAATTGGCATGATTCTGCATCGCCATCTGACCTAGGTTGCTAAAGTTTGAATAACAGAGCGTGGTTCTTACGATAAGATAACAGAGTTCATATTACGCAAATCCTTTGTTTCATTGAGAAATATTAGAGATTGGTTATTTCAAGTATCGCTCTGGACCTTTACCATCCTCAAAAACTTGTGCTGTTTTATTCGTGCAAGGCAAACAATTACAAAACTTCTTATTCTTATAATAAATATAACCTAACTTTATTACATAAAATAATGTTTTCGACCTTTTTCTGTAAACATTAACCTTTCTGCATGTTAATGCAAGTTGCAATTTATCATGTGTTTTGCACAAACACCCACATGGTAGATGCCATTTGTCCGCTCAGACTTTGCACATTTGCAGTTAACTTGACCATGGTATTGAAGCGAAACATAAAGGTACGAAATAATAACTTGGCAATGTTTCGGATGGTCAGATATTGGGGAATTTGTTCAACTAATTTGTGGTTCAGTTTTTTATCATACACCTAGTATTATGTAACATTTCACTCGGAAATGTTAGTTATTTCCATTCCATTTCACTTCCATTTTAATTCCTTTACACATGCACTACATGCCTCAAAAAGTAGTTTGATATAGTGTATGTATATCGGTTATATATGAAACCGAAACATATTGTGCAACCTTTTAGAATGTTAAGATAAAATAAGGAATATGATAAACAAGAAACAACTGTTGCATAATTGATAATAATTTTAAATACACAGTAAGCAGATTCTGTGTTCGGGACATATCGGATTTGAATAGCAAAATGTGGAATAAGCTTATTATGTGATGAACATAATTCGTCCCGAAAACAACGGGTATACTTTGATATAAAATTAACACATTTAAAGTTTACTCAAACTTTAAAACAGTATGCTATTTTTATGAATGTGCTGGTTTTCATTTTTGGTCACAGCTTTATGTTTGGCGATGTCGTGTCGAAACTGCACTGACGTATATGACGTACCGGTTGGGTCAAAAGAAACTAGGTACAGTTAGACAGTCATAGTATTTTGCCTGACGTATTTGTGTCATGGCTTAGACATAGGTTCATTCACTTTCGTATATGAGTCCTTTCTAAGTCATTTTGACCTTATAGTTGCCATACATATCATGAACAAAGACAGTCACAGTTTTGTGCCCGACATATTTGTGTCATGACTTAGACTTAGGTTCATTCACTTTCGTATATGGGTCTATTTTATGTAATTTTGACCGTAGAGTTGTCTTACATATCATGAACAAAGACATTCACAGTTTTGTGCCCGACATATTTGTGCCATGGCTTAGACATAGGTTCATTCACTTTCGTATATGGGTCTATTTTATGTAATTTTGACCATAGAGTTGCCTTACATATCATGAACAAATACAGTCACAGTTTTATGCCCGACATATTTGTGGCATAGCTTAGACATAGGTTCATTCACTTTTGTATATGAGCGTATTTTAAGTTAATTATACCTTGGAGTTGCCTAACATATCATCAACAATAAAGGCGAACATAAACCATAAAGTTAGAAGTCATATTTATTCATTAAATACCATTAAAACTCCTGTTAAACACACATAAAAAAGTATTCACATGTGTTAGTAGAAATATGTTTTTTTTATTAATGCCAAAAGAATATATTAAAAGGATAAATTATGGAAACATGTATCGTTTCTGTCAAACTTGAACATTACCAAATATGGAAATATTTCAATGGAATGTCTATAATCATGCGGAATTCCATTCGTCCGTTATTTTTTCTGTTCGTATATAATGGTGAACGCTCCGTATGTCACGCTCTTTCCAGAATTGTCTTGGAATAATGCGCGCTACGCATGAGTCAGTCACGTTTGCTAAAATTTAAGGCGTATTTATAATTGAATCACCATATCCATCCGTAATATTGCTTGTTTACATAATTTCTCTTTGACACATTAAATGATGTTTTATAAATCTTGCTTCAAACGGTTTAATCTCATAATTGGTTTTACTGAAACATGGTTAAAATAGTTCTATTCTATCTTTCGCGACTGTGGTATTTGTTGTGTTCATTTGATTGTTTAACTATAATGTTATAATTTTGACACCGTTTCTTAACGGATTTTCAAACCGTTTGGTAACGCTATTAAACGGATATTTGCCGTTAATGTTTTTGTACGATTGTTTCATGAACATGTTGCCGTTAACAGTATAACCGTTAACGGTAACCATTAATCTTATAAATAACGATCGTTGCGTTGTTTAGGGAAGAATTTGTTTGATACGTTTTTGAATTGTTGGATTAAATTGAAATCATTACTTTATGGAAATAATAAATTTAATGAAAAAGAATAGTGAATGTCTTTTATTCTTCTTGTCAACTAAAATTACGTCTTTAGAAATTAAACCTCGGTGTGGCGAAACAATTAAATACAATTAAGTCCATAGCATAAGAACAACAACGAGAAATTCGCCACACTGTCTGCTGATCTCCTCTTTGACGGTTTCCACCAACCAAGGCTCGCGCATTCGACTCTCACGGTGGCATTGCTTTATACGTAAATGAAAGTATCGCTTTTTTAAACGAAGAGAAGATCTTGAACTGAAAAATGTTGAAAGTATTTGAATTGCAGTTTTTCCCTCAAAAACTAAATCCATTCGGTTTTGCGTGTGTTATAGACCGCCTAGTGCGGATTGATCATATATGCATTCCATTGAATATTCTATAGGTGATTTTAACATAAATGCTCTAGTTGAACCGTCGGCACGAAAAATTTATGATTTATGTCAAATATATGAATTAACGCAACTTATAAACGTACCAACACATTATACTGAACAAACATCGTCCATTATTTCATTATCTTTGTAAGTAATCGGGGTAATGTACTACTTTCTGGAACAGGCGAACCCTTTTTAGACCAAACCGTTCGGTACCACTGTCCTGTTTTTGTAACATTAAAATTTACAAAACCCAAATACAAAACGTTTTATCGACATATCTGGCGCTACGACATTTGGGGATTATTCAAAACTACGAAAAATGATGTCGGATACTAATTGTGATCTACTTAAATCCGAAAATGTTGATATACACGCAGAAATTATAACTAAACAATATTGAACATTGCAAGTATATGTATTTCGAACAAAAATGTTTGTATCTGGTTGCGTGATCTTCCATGGATGAACAATAACACCAAGAAAAAAAATCGACAACGGAAGCGCCTTTACCGAAAAGCAAAACAATTTAAGAGTGATATTCACTGGTTAAATTTCCGTCATGTAAGGAATGAGGTAGTTTTACTCTTTTGTAACTCGAAAACCGAATACTTAAACATGATTTCTCAAAATCCAAAGTCATCAGACCTTTCTGCTAAAGACTGGTGGAAGACACTGCGAACATTTGTCCCTACTAACACAACTAACACAATACCACCTCTTAACGATGAACAAACCAATAGTTTTGTAGTTGATGATACATGTAAAGCGGATATGCTCAACAAGTATTTCGCTAGCCAGTGTTCAATTGATGAAACTAATCACGATCTTCTCCCAATGCACCATACGCACGAACAGTCTTCAGTCGATACATATAACATCAGAGGAAGTAATTGACTCAATTAAATGTCTCAAGGAAGGAAAAGCGTCCGGTCTTGATGGAATAGATAATCGAATCCTAAAAGAGGCTTTGCATCAATTAAGCTACCCTTTGTGTTTTTTTTTAAATTCTTGCCTAAATACTTGCAAAATGCCTTCTTGTTGGAAACTTGCAAATCTGTGCCCAGTTTACAAAAAGGCGATCCATCCTAAGCGTCTAATTATCGACCCATATCACTGCTAAATACAACTGAAAGGATATCGCATAAACACATTTTTAATTTTCTTCGTGCAGATTCATTTTTTGCACCCACTCAATCTGGCTTTTTGCCTAGTGACTCCATTGTCAATCAGCTGACATATATTTAAAACACATTTTGCAGAGCACTAGACAATGGCATTGAGGTCAGAGTTATATTCTTCGATATAAAGCTTTTAATAAAGTATGGCATAAAGGTCTTTTGTGTAAACTACAACAATCAGGCATTCGAGAAAAACTATTATCGTTTTTGTCTTATTATTTTTCTGGTCGTAAACAAACAGTAATCTAATCGGGATCGTCCGGATCAAACCCTGTTGAAATTCTCGCCGGAGTCCCTCAAGGTTCTGTATTAGGACCACTTAGGTTTCTAGTATATATAAATGACATTATTGCTGACACAAATGCACACATACATTTGTACGCTGATGATACTAGACTTTTCATGGTTGTTAATTCGCCTAACGAAACTGCAGCCGTACTGCAATCAGATATTAATAAAATTTCTAGTTTGGCAAACAAATGGATGGTATCTTTTAATCCTTCAAAACCGAATCAATGATTATTACTCGCAAAATAAATAAACCAAATCATCCATCATTGACCATGCAGAACGTTAATTTTCTAATTGTTGATGTCCATAAACATTTCGGTGGTTTTATGTCAAATGACTGTACATAGCATGCGCATATATATTTTTCGTTTATTAGACCAATCATTGAGTACTCAGACGCTGTATTTGACAATTGTACGCAATACGAAAGAGATTAACTAGAAATATTACAAACTAAAGCCGCGCGAATAACAGCCGGATGCACACGTCTAGTCTCATTAGAAGAACTTTGTAACGAATAAGGATGGGAAACTCTCAGTCAACGAAGACGTAAACATAAACTTGATGTATAAAATGAAATCAAACAATGTTCCCGCAACAGTTGGGTCTCGTAGCAATTACTCAGTAAGAAATTCGTCACATCTCCAGCCAATTCAAGTGCAAACGTCACTGCATTCGAATTCGTTTTTATCGTCCACTGTATCCGAATGGAATAATCTTCCGGATGACGCCAAAATCGCTGAATCATTCCATTCCTTCAAAAGGCTTATTTACATTGACCGACCAATTCAAAATCCCATATTCTCGTACGGCGAAAGACGATCTCAAATGTTACAGACGCGCTTACGTACAAAGTGTAGCGCCTTAAATGACCATCTTTTCAAACGTAATATCATTACATACCCGTTATGTCAATGCGGACTTCAGGAAACGACGTCACATTATTTTCTCGAATGCACTCAGTATGCACATGCTCGCGGCGAATCTCTTAACACAATATCCATTTATTCCGTCCCCTGCATTGAAACTATTCTATTTGGAGACAACACGCGTGGCTACCTAACCAATATTAAAAAAGCTGATGCTGTTCACAAATTTATAGTTAATCATAAGAGATTTGATTCGTAAATAAGCTACAGAACGACTCTAAATCCCTTTCTCTTCTTTTCCCTTATCACATATTTCAAAACTACTTTTATCTTCTTCCCAGAACTCTGTCACTCTTTCCTTCACCTTCAAATGTCAACTTAAAACTTGATTTTTTAAATTGAAACACTATACACGGAGTTTGTCTCTTTCTTATACTGTTTTTATTGTGTAATTATCAAAATCCAATCATGTTCGCCTGAAACCATGTAATTGTATTTTAGAAGAACTATATAAGACATTGTCTTTCGTGCTAATCCTATTCAAACATGTCCATTGCATAAATGTGACATGTAATGCTATGTAAAAACAATGTGTATTGCTTGAAATAAATATGTTTAAACTAAATCACATTTGAATAAGGCATAACCAGTCACATAATTGCAAAGTCAAATTCACACGTTAAAGATCAATATGACCCTGGTTGTTTTTGTTTGTTTTTTTGAATATTTATTATATGTCCCCAGTGCTCTTCAAAGTTCTTTCATGCAAAGTATATACTATGTTTCTCTCATAAGTTAATCTTAAGACCTGTTAAAGATTTCGTGACAGTGCAATGTCAGTTTCACAATTAAAAGTCTAATGTTTCCCTTCTATGGGTATTTTGTTTCTTGAACTGCATTGTGATTATATACAAATAGTGTTAATCTGTTAAATTATTTCTTAAGCATGTTATAAAAGAATATGAACATTTCATTAGTTTAACACTACGTTTGTAAATATTATAATTTCGTTGGTGCAACTTTTTATTGTTTGCTAATTTTGAATTGATATAGCTTAGTTCCATGAATAAAAATAATATTAACACCCAACAATATAATTAGTAATTGTCGGGTTGAAAGTAACTCTTATTAATTAACATTAATTGTATGCACTTACGGTATGATTCCTTCTTTACTGTCCCTGTACATCACGATTTGCAAAAAATACAAATAAAATATTAAAGGGGCCTTTTCACGTTTTGGTAAATTGACAAAATCAAAAAAGTTATTTCAGATTAGCAAACTTTCGTTATAGTAATGATATTTGTGAGGAAACAGTAATACTGAACATTAACCATGCTCTAAAATAGCCATTATATGCATCATTTGACGATTTAAAAACCTGAAAATTATAAAGCATTGCAACGCGAAACGATTGAATAATTTGGGAGAGTTCGGTTGTTGTCGTTATATTTTGTGAAACTACGAGGATAGCTTATATAAAGTATAAAATACATTCGTCATTGTATGAGCACGGATGGCCGAGTGGTTTTAGTGGTAGACTTTTACTCCTGGGCCCCAAGGGTCAGTGGTGCGAGCCCTGTTGATGGTTACTTATTTTTGTGTTTTTTTTTAATTTTAATTTTTGATTTTTTACTGGAGCATTTTAGATCCAAAGTTTACATTTATCAATATAAAGCATTTAATGACAAACTTCAAAACATGCCAAAATCTGTGAAAAGGCCCCTTTAATAGCTTACTCTTTTATTTAATAATGTGTTAGCCGATATTTTCAAAGATAATTTATCTTTCTTGGAACATTTCAGAAGACTATCTAAGAGTTTAAAATCAATTCGCATTGTGTTTTTGAACGATAAGAAAATGAAGGAAATTGCAGTACCATGTAATCAACAATTCCTGCTTTTCAACGGAGCATAATGAACATACGGAATTATATTGCCAAAAGCCAGATAATTTTTCTTTGGTTTATACAGACTGAGGGATTTTTATAATTTCGATTTTAACTATGTTAATATTTTTAAAAACTAAACTGTTTACTGATAGTTAACCTTCAATGTTAAACTATGTACTTTTATAATGTTGGTACTTTGAGTAACTGGCATCTGCAAAATAAGTGAAAACTTTTTTGAAATGATGATTAGAAATACCCGGTAATCAAATAGCTAACCTTATTCAAGAATGCGAATTAGATACCAAGATTTTAATTGCGACGTGTCAAATAATAGTCTCATAAACTATCATGCTACAATTTCTAAAGGTATAGTCGTTGAACACCCGACTCTGTACAAGCAAAACTTGTGTTTCTATAATTAATATGTTTGTATATTATAGTCAGTGACGGTCAAAGGACGTTCAAAGTATTTTCCGAAGCTTTTATTCGTAATTGTTCTCAAAATAAATACCACAGTATTGTTATTGCATTAACACACATGGATACACGATTAATAGCGATTGTGTGAAGATTCATTGTAGGTGCCTTTTTGGTTATTCTAATGCATAGATAACTGCATAAAAATCGTTGCAATTTCTGGTATAATTGTTGTCAAAACCAACTACATAAATATTGATTATGTTTTTTCCTGAAAAGAGATTTCATCGTAGTGTTTGAAAGATTGATATATAAATATGATCATTTGCAACAGTGTTTTCTCTATTAGCATGAATTATAGCGACGAAATTAATTGTAACGTATCTTTGACCAAGCGTCGGTTTTTATAGTATGGTTCAGACAATAATACAAAGCACAATACAATATTATATAATTTTCCTTAAGCTGCTTTGCTTTATGATTGGCTATTAATACAATGATTGGTTTGAAACAGTAAATCAGGTATAATCAAATACTATAATCATATGACCTCGAGCACTTACTATGTACGAAGGTCTATGACCTCGGGTCTATGTATGGAGACCTATGTCTCGGGACTATGTATGGAAACCTATGTCTCGGGACTATGTTTGGTGACCTTTGTCCTCGAAACTATGTATGGAGACCTTTGTCCTCGGAACTATATATGTATGGAGACCTATGTCCTCGGAACTATGTATGGATACATATGTCTCGGAACTATGTATGGAGACATATGTCTCGGAATTAGTATGGATACCTATGTCTCGGAACTATGTATGGAAACCTATGTCTCGGGACTATGTAAGGAGAGCTATGTCTCGGAAATATGTATGGAGACCTATGTCTCGGAACACGTCGAAATGACTCCGTGTCTGTGTGACTCGACACCCTAGGTATGGAGCCTTGAAGTGTTTGTATGAAGGTGTGTGACTTATATATTAACAGACATAAGGGCTTTTGGGCACATAGAGACTGGCTATCCTCTTCAAACGTTCTGAGAGCCATGAAGTTGGATTCCTACCCCTCAACAGCCCGGGTCGCTTATAGTCATACTGTAGACATTTACGTAATAGTGATTTGTCTTAATTATGCAATAAAATAATGAGGTTCCGATCTTTATCAACGCAAGGAACATTTATTGTACAAAGGGATATGAGAACAACACACACACAATACTTTTCTAGTTATATTTTCAATAATTAATAAAACCTCGACCATGCTTACCGGGAATCTGAGGACGCTAATAATATATAAACTAAAAGGAACAATATATTCAAAGAAAAATGAACGTAAGTAAAAACGGTGGTAGGTAAAAAAATCGCCACATAATTAGTATTTTGTCGCATGCTTGAATGCTTCTTGTTTTAAGTATCAGTTTATAAAATATTATAAGATTGTAAGACTCCATACCTAAGAAACAAAAGCAAAAGTAGTCTTCCATAATTATTAGAAATATTGGAAAAATAAAGAAGATACTTTTTCACGACGATTATGAAGAAACGTGTTTGTAATAATTGCACTATGTCTGGTCTGTTGAATGAATTTTGATTTGTTTCACTTCAAAGTTACATATGCTGGTGAAGCCATATGCAAAACGTCATCTTCGAATAAAGCGGGATCGTGACAAGCTTATTAAGACCAAACATTATGGTTTAAGCATTCCATATGGCTAATAAATAAATGCGTTAGAGAAACTTTGATGTTTTACATAAAAAAATAAAGTAATTGTAATTACTTTTAACAAACAATTATAAATGCTGTATTATGATATGTAACCATAAAAGGACTTGTTCACTATTTCGCCATGAAATATCTTTACTAACAACTCAATACTGATTTGAGTTGTATTACCCAGTGATGATAACAAAAAGTTAAATAAACATATTGCATTCCGCGACAAGAGGAAGCAAACGTTAGTACGCTTTCACTGCGCCACACAAGCTTTCGTAGTAAAGAGATAATTATAAAATGTATAATAGTACTACACGTATTTATCAAATTATAAAGGAAAAACACACGATTGATTATTGTTTGTTTCGAATTATTAGAATCCATTATTAACCCAATTGTTTCACATGTGTTTAGTGATGTGTGTTATTTCCTTAAACATAAACATAATGCATACAATTGTATGTGAATCTATGACAACTTTTTAAAAACATCGTCATTTTACTAAACCGTGAACATTTCCCTTAAAGACAACTGAATACAGAAGTAAGGACAGTTGTTAAAAGTTTACAGGGCTAATGAATTGATAAGTCGAGATATAGTGGTTGAACGTTACCAATGATACTGAAAAGAGAAGTCAAGCCATAAGTTTTTAAATCCCAATACTATGTGACAGAGAAGGCAATACAGTATTTAAATGTTGCCAATACTATTCGACATAGAAGTCTATACAGTATTTGTTTGTTGCCAAGACTATTTAACATAGAAGTTAATACAGTCTTTGAATGTTGCCAGGACAATTTGACAGAGAAGTCTAGACAGCATTTGAATGTTTCCAAGACTATTTGACAGAGAAGTCTAGACAGTATTTGAATGTTGCCAACACTATTTGACAGAAAAGTCAATACAGTATTTGAATGATGCCAATACTATTTGACAGAGAAGTTAATACAGTATTTGAATGTTTCCAAGACTATTTGACAGAGAAGTCAATACAGTCAATAGAGTATTTGAATGTTGCTAATACTATTTGACAGAGAATTCAATACAGTATTTGAATGTTGCCAATACTATTTGACAGAGAAGTCAATACAGTATTTGGGTGTTGCCAATACTATTTGACAGAGAGGTCAATACAGTATTTGAATGTTTCCAAGACTATTTGACAGAAGTCTAGACAGTATTTAAATCTTGCCTAGACTATTTGACAGAGAAGTCAATACAGTATTTGAATGTTGCTAATACTATATGACAGAGAAGTCAATACAGTATTTGAATGTTACCAATACTATTTGACATTGAAGTCAATACATTATCTGAATGTTGCCAATACTATTTGACAATGAAGACAATACAGTATTTGAATGTTGCCAATACTATTTGACAGAGAAGTCAATACAGTATTTGAATGTTGCCAAGACTAGTCGACAGAGAAGTCGAGACAGTATTTGAATGTTTCCAAGACTATTTGACATAGAAGTCTTGACAGTATTTGAATGTTGCCAGGACTATTTGGCAAAGAATTCAATACAGTATTTGAATGTTGCCAAGATTATTATGTCTAGACAGTAGTTGAGCGTTCAAATGAAATCATCTTTAAACGTAAAATCTGAACAGTGCGGGCGTTGTCCATAATTTAATATACGAATAATTAATATGAACTCATCTTTATAGCGACAAATGCCATTAAAATGTCCAATTGTTATTTTACAATTTGCATTTGAAAACAACAACAACATATTTTTTTGATAAAACAAAGCAAAACATGCTTCGAGACATGATGACAAGACACGAGTGGGATATGAATGACACTTCTTGACGTACTCTATGAATGAAGTGAATATTTGGGACAAGTGTTTATTATAGGTGACACTTGTTTGGAATACTCTGATATATTTTTGTAAAAGGTTAATACGCTATTTCAAATATGTTATTTGATAAACAAGTAAGGTATCAAATAGGTATTGTTTTCAAGTAATTATCTTCTACTACGAATATTTAATATGTTTAAAGCATAGTGTTCAGTTTGACAAAGTGTTAATTAATATAGACTGGTCTTTACATTACAACAAACAATACGATAGCTGTATAATATGTAATCATTCGAAAAGACGATCAGGCAAAATGCACATGTTTTTTTTGCTTTTTGTTTTACAAAAGGACATCCTTTGCGTATCGTGACTTGAACGGGTTTGAATGTATCCATAAATCATACTTTCAGTTGTGTGTCTGCGTTTTACATGTTAACGTTCATTTGCATATGTATTTAAAGAAAAGAAATAAACACATAAATAATGCTTAAACGGAGAACAAATGTTATGTTATGAAATTATTATGTTTTCTATGAAGAGCTCTATTTACCAAGTGTAAAACTTTACTCAACGGCGTACACATTAATCAATAATGAGTTCGACATATTATATATTACCTTAGGCTCAGTATGACCTTTTTCTTGAGAGCGTCATTCATTTTTAATGAGCACTTTCATGATGCATTAACACGAAACTTTAATTTTGTATCATTTAATTTAAATCATTGCAGCTTTTACCAGTATTTGATGATCTTATTGATTCACTTTTCACGATTAAGATGCCATTTCCACTCACAGAATTCGGTGTCAACTACTTACATGCATTACTTGTTTGATGTTTATGTTTTGAAAGTATGAAGGTAATTCAATGAATGACCAATTTCTATAATACGTGAATTTAATATAATACCTTTGTGCTTCTTTTAATTTTTATTTTATTTACGTTGTATTTATGTAATACAGTTTGACATAAAGATGACCATGTGATAAAGTTTAATGCTTAAAATATATTTGAAGATGTAAATTAATTTATATTTCAGTCGATTTAATATAAAGACAATATATATTGCCGAAATAAAACAACTGTTTAAATAAACAATATTGCCTTTTAGCAAAATTGCATTATTTAAGATTAATCATTTGTTGGACATGAGATGGTTTAAATACGGTAGTTAGAATAAACACGCATCAAGTTTCTTTCTTTCCAGGCAAATGAAGTTTAAATTTGAATTTGTATATTTTGTTAAAACGTTCATTATGTTCTTGAATTGCCTGCAATAAATATTAACAAGTGTACTAATTTAAAAATAATACATGATTAATGCTTGAAATTATGACAATGTCCGGTTTTTAATTAAATAAGAATTTAATTAAAATTATACTGTTTGTTAAAATTATTTCAAACTATAAAAAGGAATGGGAACTAATCTTACTAATTATGTCTTATTTGATTATGGCGTATTTTAAAACCTGCTTACTATGTTTCAAAAACGCCAGAGCCGCAATCGTGTCACATAGCTTAATAATGCACTAGACTTTGCGGGCGTTTCTCGATTGATTGATTTTTAAGAAATCATATTAACAACAAAACTATGTAATATGGATTTTTTACACCCAATATTGCTGCTTCTTTCTGTATTTGCACGATGATGATCTGAAATATTAACTATATGATGCTTTATTCTTAAATCGTTTTGTAAAAGAAGGGATGTAGTTGACACTTGTTCGTCATTTCATTTCATCGTTCCTCAAAAAGTTGTAACTCTGTTGCTCTGGTATCCTTCCTACCATTGAGTAATAAATAGTAGTTAACTTGAATGCGTTTGAAGTCCCTTTAATTATTGTTAAATTTGAGTTGCAATGCTATTAGGTTAAATCTTATTTACACCTATATGTATCATGAATATTGCTGGGCAAAGTGTGAGGTTGAGCGCTCTAAAACCAGTTTAAACCCCTAATGCTTTGCATTGACCGTTCCAAGGACCCCTACTTTATTCTTCTATGTGTGTATGTTGTTTCGTATTGTGCTGTTTCGTACTGTTTTGGCAATTTGTCACTTGCCTTAAATAAAGGGCAAACAGATAAAAGGAATGCACTACTACTCTAGCAGCTTGAGTTTCACATCTTTGTATTGGTTTTTCGTGTACAATGAGATAAGCACAACATGGAGCGCGCATGGCAGGAATACAAAATGACTATTTAAATGATTATATTTATATCCATGAGAATTCACGTTTTCTTCGTCATGCAAAATTTCCATATACCAATCCTTGCATTATTTTAAATGACCATGCTATTGGAACGTTATGTATCCCGATCAGGCTATAACTTTGAATATACCTACGTAATGAGCAAACAATAAAGCAAGGGTTTTCCGAAAATTTCGTTCAAGCAAATAATTGATGGGCTTTTATTAAAATATATAAAACTTAACAATGTTGATGAGCGCTGCTTTAATTTTCCATTAAATCATCACGATAGGCTTGTTTGCTATTTTAAGTGCATATGTGTTGGGTATAATACAATTAAACATTTAAAATCATAGGCATCTTCGGAGTGTACTAAACATTGCCGCCTCAAAGAGTAATATCAATGTCTGCATGAATTTATAATGTAAAGGGCAAAATAAGTCTGGATTTATGTAACGCGACCCAAATGATTAACAGCTTTCGGTTTGATGCGCCTGTATTGATTATATTTATTTGATTAATGCAAATATACACCTGCTTTGCTAAGAATATTTATTTTTACACTGTAAACAAACGCATAAAGGCCAAGAATAAAAATCGCCAAATTTTGGTATTTGTGTGCTAGAGATCTGTTTGGGTTAACCCATTTATGCATAGCGTCTAGAAAAAAGCCTTGGTAAACAGCGTGATGCGGCGTCTTATCTGGGTCTGCGCTGTTTGCGTAAAGGAATTTCTGTAAGAAATATTCTAAATATAGAAATAAATATACTAGACATCCCTAATTTTGGAAATAAATTGATCCAATTTAGAAGGATGTGAAAGTCCACTAGGCATAAATGGGTTAACGCAAGATTTCGGATATAATCACTACAATTAATATGCCTACACGAGTTGCATGTCGTTCCTAATCTTATACATAGCTCTTATATCAAGGTAACATGTGCCGTCTTAGAGCTTAAAGGGGCCGTTTAACAGATTTTGGCATGTATTGGAGCTTGTCATTAAATGCTTTATATTGATAAACTTAAACATTTGACCTAAAAATCTCCAGTAAAAACAAGAATACAATAAAAAAAAGGAAAAAAAGGTAACCCTCAACAGGGATCGAACCACTGAACCCTGGAGTCCTTGAGTAAAAAGTCTCCCGCCTTGACCACTCGACCATCCAAGCAATACTCGTAGTTTCCCAAAATATAAGGACAACAACAAAACTTTCCAAATTATTCAATCGTTTCGCGTCGCACAACGCTTTGTAATTTTTAGGTTCTCAAATTGTCAAAAGATGCATATAATGGGTATTTAAGAGCATGGTAAATGGTAAATATTACTATTTCCTCAAAAAAATCATAACTAAAACGAAAATTTGCGAATCTAAAACAACTTTTTTTTATTTTGTCAATTTACTTTAACGTTAAACGGCCCCTTTAACTATGTACCCATACTGACTAACATACATATCGATCACACGTCTGTCTCGTGAACTCGTTGACTTCAATTCATTCGCCACGTTGCAACATATATGAGATGGAACATGTATTTGTTTGCAGGTCGTCATTGGCGTCAATTTAATTTACAAGAATGTACTTAACCAAACAGGTATGTATAGATCATTTTTAATTTTTAATGTTACACTGTTTGACAATTAGACCAGGACAATTTGATTGTCGATAACGTCTTACTTGAACTGATAAGAGTGCGCCATCAATCGATTTCGTCTTGATGCAGTTGGCAATAAGGTCTAGTAAAACATAATTTGATTACTTGAAGTTTCATGTCTAGCAGTCCGCATATTACAAGTCATGAACATATAAACTCACAGGTTTTTTTACCAGAATGAGGTGCATGCTTCTTCTGGGAATACTTATTTAATGTGTTTCTGAAAGCAAATCAACAATTAAATGTGACCAGTTGTATTATTATTTTGAATTTTCTCAACTTTTGTAAAGTAACATGTTACCATTCATCTGGGAGAAAGAGATTGTTAAATAATCAGATTACTTGCTTGATTATTGTATTTGTCCATGATTCTTACGTGCCAGTTTGAATATAGTGTTCAATTATGACACTGCACCAATAGTGATTGAACCATATTTGATATAATATCAAAATAAAAAAGACCACAACATAATAGGATTTTATCAAGGAAAAACTCTGCAAAAAGGTGTTCAAATCGCTTTATAATGTGTCTGTTAAACATCGCCAATCACGTTTTGAATCAAACTTAATATTTGATTACAAATCTTTACACCATAATCGTTTTCAAGAATCGCATACAAACAAGTAATGAAACCCCACTCTTGTAATAAACGGATGCAGGGCCGGATTAAGCTGTTTTGGGGCCCAAGGCTGCATATGTTTCGGGGACCCCTTCCCTTTAGCCCCATCTGTATATTGAAAACCATTCTTGATACTCCAACTACAAAGATCAGAAAACTTGAATTTGTATATATAGCAAAACAACATTGACAATGTAAAACTATTTTATTAACTGAACTTAAGATGCATGTTACATGTAACAGATTCCAGCCAATAAGTTTCTTTTACGACAGCTGTGTAACGTCTAGTTCTCGGAGGACTTGACATTCAGTAGACATTAGCCCAATGCTGTCAATCTTTCCTGAATCATGGTGTTCCGTAGATAGTTTTTCACGCGTGATTATGTTGAAAATGTCTTCCTTGACAGTTATCAACTTGAATTATTCGTAAAGCGATCGCAAAGTTGTCTGTAATTTACCGCCATCTAACTTCAACAGTTCACTTATGTGGGTGATGGTTCTGTCTTGGTCCGCTCCTAAGATGGTTTTGAATGAACGAGCCCGTCCACAAAAGACGCCTCAATGTCATCTGGATTAGATTCCAATAGATGCGTTGCACATTCTCGCAGATCATCCAAGGTGAGAGACTCAAACTATGTCATGAAACCAAACAGTTTGTCAAGACCAGAATATGCGCTCAACCGCTTGGGAAGTTCAACAATTAATGAGACAATCAACTATGCATGTCGTATGTGTGAATTAAAAAATTGTCGCGTGCAAATTTGCATCTGGTGTCGGACTCTCGTCACGAAATAGTTTCCGCCGTTTTTTATGCGTATTCGCATCCTACTATTCGTTGATTGCAACAGACGCTTTAGTCTTCTCTTCAATGTCGTCAAACGTGTCCAGATGTTGGCATGACCATACGGGCAAGTCGTATACTAAACAGAGAAACTAATGGTTCTGAATGGATATACAACACAGAAAGAAAACTGATGCCATAGTTAATCAAAGCGAACTAAACGGTAACAATTCGACATACATCGGGAAACTTGTAATATTACACAGAAAATTTCTACTGCATTCCCTTTAGAGTCGTTCAATGGCGTAATAAAGAAATACTATACATTGGGAAACTAGTCTGCCGTTAGGGGCCCCTTTAAAATCGGGGGCCCAAGGCTGCAGCCATGTTAGCCTATTGGTTAATCCGACCCTGAACGGATGCCACGTTTTCCTTAGGAATCGAACGAGGCGCCAATACGGTATGGTTATTCGGAAACCTATTGGAGTAGGACAACCATTAATTGAAGGTTGTCGGTTATACAATGAAAATATGTACAAGCGATAAGAAGACATTCTTGTAAATAATTTGCCCAATGGGTAAATATATACATGTGTTTTGATGTTACAGATAATTGTATCGAAATACTTCATACTTTTACATGGACTTTTAATGACTGCACAATATTACTTTACTTTTAACTCTTATCGGTAAGGCGTTTTTGGTTTGAAAATTTAAGATACAATTTTAATGAAAAAGATGTCTGTAAATGTTCGTATGTACCCATGCAGACGCGAGCTAGCAATTTACGTCATTATTTGATTTTATCGATCGTTTAGTGGATATTCACTGCTTTCTTTTGTTACTTGTTTCGGCGTAGCAGTTTAACCCAGGTTTTCATCTTAGCTGACCTTTGTAATCGACCAATCAATTTTAATATAAAATTTCCCGCCGATAGACCTGAAATTGTTCGAAGCAGAAGACATGCAATCTACAGTTTCCACATTTACATTAATACTTATGTTATTCAATCGACTTTCTATTTTTTGGAAGTTATGAACACGGATACTGCAGTGTGTTTAGCAACAATGTTAAGTGTGTGTTCAGCATGAAACAACATTATCTCTAATAATATGGCTCGAGAGCAAGAGCAGTTTTACATCCATCATTCTATTTATATATGAAAAATCTAATGATGCGAGATAATTGATTTGCATGTGATGCAGCATATGACTGCGTAGAAAAAGGCATTCGTCATTTTTGATCTTATAGATATAACTTTTGATCGTTCATCAACACCGACCACAATCAACGCCGTATATCTTTTTTGAAAGATATTTCTTGTTTTAATTAAGAACAATTATTTTTATTATGAACCTAAACTTATGCACTATTTTCGAAATATAGAAGAATATGATACTGCTTTTCATAATATAATACTTAAACAAAATAACAAATATAATCCTTCCAGATTTTGAAAGATTTTCTGTTGATGGCAGTGGTTATCGCAAGTAGCCGTCTGCACCCGATTGTATAAACGCTTGTTAAAGTTACCGCTCGGTAACATTAAAACCTTGGTAAGTTTGCTGTTATTCAGGTATAGTAACCTTCAAGGTAACTCGATTGTATAAACACGATATACGCAAAGTAACCTAACCGCGCATAGTGGAATTTAACCACCGGTAACTTTCACCAAAACATTTCCACAATGCATTTTCTTATGACGTAATTTTCGCTCGAAGTGTCACGCTTATAAACAGTAACATGTATTTATTTTGTTATCAAATTCATTTACAAATGAATTCACAATAACATAAAGTGTAAATTTTAACTATGACTTCATCAAAATGACCAGGGACAAATTGATAATGAAGTCGGGATTTGCATCATTTAGCGGAATCCCTGGTGCTTCCCAACTGCAAGAGAGTACTTACAAAGACGTCTATTCTTCTAGTTGTTCTAGATGTAACATAAAAATTATACATGGTCGTCGTAACATGCTAGACTATTCTTCTAATTTGGCTTATGTTTACAATAAACTTACTAACTTTCTTGTACAATAAGGGAATTTACCATAGACTAATAAAACATTGTTCAAGTTTAAATATATCTTTGTATGCAGAAATCTGCAAATGCAACCGTGTTCACCAACGGCTATTATTTGTGTCGTGTTCTGAGGAAACTGGGCATAATGCATGTGCGTAAAGTGTCGTCCCAGATTAGCTTGTTAAAGGGGCCTTTTCACAGATTTTGGCATTTTTTAACTTATTCATTAAATGCTTTATATTGATAAATGTAAACATTGGATCGTAAAAGCTCCAGTAAAAAATCAAGAATAAAATTAAAAAAAGGAAAAGAACATTGCCCGGAGCAGGTTTCGAACCAGTGACCCCTGGAGTCCTGCCAGAGTCCTGAAGTAGAAACGCTTTAGCCTACTGAGCTATTCCGCCGAGTATACATACTTGACGTATTTTATACCTTATATAAGCAATCTTCGTAGTTTCACAAAATTTAACGACAAAAACAGAACTCTCCAAATTATTCAATCGTTTCGCGTTGCAACGCTTTATAATTTTTAGGTTTTAAAATCGTCAAAAGATGCATATAATGGCTATATTAGACCATGGTAAATGTTCAGTATTACTGTTTCCTCACAAATATCATAACTAAAACGAAAATATGCGAATCTGAAACAATTTTTTTCAATTTTGTCAATTTACCAAAGCGTGAAAAGATCCCTTTAATTTCGCACAGGCTAATCAGGGACGACACTTTCCGCCCAAAATTAATTTTTGATAAGAAGGGACTTCATTTTAACCAAAAAATTCATAAAAGCGGAAAGTGTCGTCCCTGATTAGCCTGTGCGAACTGCACAGACTTATATGGGACGACACTTTAAGCACATGCATTATGCTCATTTTTCTCAGAACACGACATATTTGATAAACTGCTCCGGTTCATTTTAACAGCAGTAATGTACATAGAGTACATGACGTAGCGTGTGACAAAGAAGAAAGTTTATTGAGTTCTCATTTGAATATAATGATTTGATGGCATGAGGGTCTTTATTTAACTATGCTAAAATAATTATCAAAGATCCTAGATGCAAACTCGTCAATTATTGAATTAAATGGATTATTTATGGATTTTAAAGGATTATTTAAGGTAAGATATTAGTTCGAACGTGTTTGGTTTTTTGTTTGTACTTTTGTTGTTCCCTGTTCTCGGAGAAATGATTTTAACATGGGCGCCATTGATGCATCGGATCACACACGGCATACCCATAACAGAATATAAGAAACACGTTCTGTGCGTCCTTAAATTCGTCGTCCGAAGTCGGAAATCGTATTGCCCTGTAAATTAAGTCAAAGTGTCAGTCGCTGCAATTTGTTGTTTACTCGTCGAAATTGTGAAGGTCGTCGATGGTTAGCTTTTATAATGTCGCGCGCCGCGACCATTTTGTGTAAGTTACTTCTCGGTTACTTGTACTTACCCACCTAGGGAAGCAGGGTATGTTTTAACTGGGTTTTAACCGATCGGTAAAACTAACCCAATTTTATACAAACGCTTACCGACCAGTAACCAACATGTTACCAACTTTTGACCGCCGGTATGTGGTTAACCGCCGGTTTAACTGTTTATACAATCGGGTGCTGGAGATAACCACTGAGTGGAGTTTTTATTGTATTTTAATCCGGTCGCCGGCAAATGTGTCCGATCTCCAGGCATCGGTAATACTGGACACGCCGGTGCCGTCCGCCGTCCGATGAGTGACAAAGTGATAGTATGGGCATTTTTCACTGTTGAATTGAGCTGAAAGAATTAACAGGTCAAAAGAGTAAGTTAAAATTTTGTTACTGATCATTTATCTGCAACTCATCGTGCTACCAGTTGTTTATAAAAAATATATATTATATTCGATATTTTACATGAATCATCCAGTCCTGTAAGCCGAAATGACCCGTAAAACAAAATAGTGTCTTTGTGTCGTTTGAACAAATCTGATCTAAAACTAGAAATAGATTCACATCGTTTATCGAATCATTTCTGTCGTCAGTTGTCAAAACGAAAGTAAGGTTGATATTCAAATGCATTATTTTTCTCTTTCCGGGATGTTGTTTTAGTATGTTGATGCTGCATGAACAAATATAAGTGTATATGAAGTGAAAACACCAAAATAAACAACAGTTGCGATATACACCTAAAAACTGTAAGATGCCCATAGTATAACTTTAAGTGTCTCATTCTTTTCATTTTTCATTGCAACGTTCGCTTTGCGGATTAGTTAGTCACCACTAACTGTTTAATGTATTTTGATTGTATCGCTCGCTTGGTGGATACTATAGTTTATTTAATTGCCATTTCATTTGACCCCATACTCTCCCTTACTCAATATACTTTTCCCTGTTAAAATGCTTATATTCATTTAATAATATGTGTACATACACACAGTTTATAGAGACATACACATTTTTATACTTCATTTACCATATGTAATTTGTTTTCAGTATATTATTATAATCATAAATCATTACACATTTAAAAATAATGTCATACTTCCTTTAACATTTTTACTTTTCTTTAATGTGTTTTTATGTATAACACAATACTATTAAGTAATTCTTGAACGAAAAAGGATTCAGATTTACAACAACAACAATTAAACTATGGTTACAGCGTTCAAACAAGATTTAACCCAATTATGTTATATTTGCTAGAGACATTAAACTATACATTATGAATAAATTTGGTTTTACACTAAGAGTGCAGTTTACAACACAATCAATTTGAACTTTATGATCTATATGCAAACAACATCGTAAGATACGATCAAGTAAACAAATTGTGTACGTTTCATATATAATGAGAGTTAATAACAGTTTTTTTTTATTCATGCATTTATGAATTACATATAACTCTTATAACTGTCGAAAAAATTCCTTTACTTGATTCACTTTTTGTGTTTGCAAAAATATGTAAAGCTAATCTTAGTCTAGCCTTAAAGGGACTGTCAAACACGAAGACGTAGAAAAAAAAAGTTGTAAAATACCGTATTTTTACAATTATTAGTTTATAATGATTAAAATATCACGACTGGTATATTACAGTACATGTACTTGAAAAAAGTTGTTAAGTTTTCATATTTTCGGTATATTTGGTAATAAATTTTACTGGGTATGTCTACCAGGTAACTACCAGTTAACTATAAATAACGCCAGTAGATTGATCATCATCGTAACGTGGTAAACCCAGGAAAGCTAATTGTGCATGCCTAGTAAATTGGATATATCTAATATAGAAAATGATCAATCTGCTAGCGTTATTTATAGTGTGTATATCGTTATGTCACCTATTTTCGCGATGTACTTTCGATTTCACATCGCGAAATTTTATTACCAAATATACTGAAAATATGAACTTTTTCAAGTAATGTAGTATACCAGTCGTGATATTTTAATCAATATAAATTAATAATTGTAAAAAATATGGTATTTTAGGACTTTTCTTTTTTCGTAATTTCGTGGTTGACAGTCCCTTTAAATCCCTGAACATTTGGAATAACCTCTTTTCTTTTGCATTCATAAATGCACTTTTTAACTTCCATGAAAAGCATCAAGCAGTTGTCCTTTACATTTGAATCCCCAAGAAGGAACATTTTGCAGTTTATAAAATTAATATTGATTTTTTTGCGTTTTTAAGCTTTCAGAGATATCTTTCATAAGTATTTGTACTATGTCACAATCCCAGAATGAATGGGTAATTGATTCTTCTGACATTTTGAGTGCATGCATTACCTTCCAACACGCCCATTTTAAATTATGTTGACAAAACTTGAATGAGTTTGTCACCAATAGTATGTTGACAAAACTAGTTTGTAACCATTGAATATATGCATTATTCGTCCTTTTAAACCCTTGTGCTTGACAATTTTTTCATTGTATGGAATCATCTGCAAAATATTCATTGTCTGAATATCAACCTGTTCAGCCGTCTACGAGTAGTGTATTGGTGGAAGTTTGTTCATAAGCTACTTTAGCCGTTAAAAGCCGTTTGGTTAATAAGTGCTAAACAATGCGTGTATACAGGCATCAATGGTGCTCTTCTTTTGTAGGACGGTGAGTGCTCGTCAATACGACTTCCGATAATTGCCTATGTCAAGTGAGTAAAATGCAGCATCCATCGATTTTCTCTTGATACTGATGGAAATAACATCCAGGTAAACAGATATTGATGAATTGAAGTTTCTGGTTTTGCACCCATTAATAACAGAGGCAATGCAATCATAATGGTATCGACAAAAACGGTCTTGGTCGTCATGTTTGACATTTACGAGCTGCATATTATATTTGAATACAAGTCCCTGAACAGCCTGTGCATTTGGCACATGCCAATTAGGGAAGGGAACTTTTCGCCTTCTCTTGATTTTTGTTTAGAATAGACCTCCTTGAAACGAATGATTCAATAAAAGCGGAAAGTGTCGTCTCTGATTAGCATTTGCGGACTGCACAGGCTAATCGGGGACGACTCTTAACGCACATGCATTACGCCCAATGTTCCATATGCGAGAAAAAAATTACAAGGGGTATAATGTCCATTTGCTTATGGTAGACTGCCATAAGTAATATTGCATATATCTTCAACTTGGTAGTCAAATGACATCGATCTCCGTATACAACGTACCATAAACTATTTTTTTTGCCAATATAAACATATTCAAACAACTTTGAATGTTCTAATAAATAGACCTTAACTTAGTTAAATATCTAAGCTACGGAGAAGCATCTGTATTGCAGGACCTCGTAGCATTTCTCTGTTATGATATTTTCTCGATCATTATATTCACGTGGCCACATATACCTTTTTTTAATATCACCTCACATTATCGTGCAATATATTTAAAATTTAGTTTGACGGCGTAAATGTTAGGTATAAACAAGCATTGTTATACAACTTCATATTACTATCTTAGTTCAGCTCTTTTATAAAAGTGCACTGGTTAACATTTTTTGCCACATACGAGATTAACTTGAAGGTACATCACACGATAAGCTTAAGCCATTTCTTCCTTTTTGTGGTTACAGTTTACGAACTAAATTATCGACACAATGATCGTTTGCAAACATGTGCATGCGTACGAAAATAAATCATGAACGTATGCCATTATATCAAGCGGAATAAAATCTGGCGCCAATACCTATTAGTTACTCATCTTTTATAAAAAATGGCGATCGCGAATCGCTTGATTATAATCGAATCAAGAGAACAATCAAGTCAAAAAGAAGCCATGCGAACAGGTCATCAACGTCTCACATATCAATCTTATTTTATGTAATTATTGTTAAAGTATCAACTAATTTGTGCGGATATACACCCTTCACAAAATAAAAGCTCAATGCCTCCATTTAAACTAAAATGTTTGACCAGTAACAGTTTTTTCAATTCCAGTAATAGAAACCCTAACCATGAAAATATGATTGGTAAAAATGCAATTCCGAGCTAGGTATGATTATTTTAACAGGGTACTTATATGTAATTTCAGTAAATTTCTCCATAATTTTACATTATTGAGCGACAACGGATGTTTAAATTTATAGCAACAGTGACTTTGACTGACCGGAATTGCTAAAAAAGGAATGCAATGCAAGGTAGACAAGTTTGCTACATGTACACAAACGATTAACATAATAACTCCATCCAAGCAGAGAACTATGCATTCTTTTTTTAGCACTGGTGAATATCCAAACGACCAATGTGTAAGCTATTTAGCAAGGAAAACATGTAAGCAAATTATACACGCAATTTTAACCCATTTATGCCTAGTGGACTCTACCATCCTTCTACATTAGATCAATTTATTTCCAAAATTAGGGATGTCTAGTATATTTATTCCCCTATGTAGAATTTTTCTTACGGAAACCCTTTAAACAAACAGCGCAGACCCTGATGAGACGCCGCATCATGCGGCGTCTCATCTGGGTCTACGCTGTTTGACAATGCCTTTTTTCTAGACGCTAGGCATACACGGTGGGTTAAATCAATACCTTATCGGGTACGATTCAAGTCACCTTCTCTCAACAACAGTTGCAATACCTTATCTTCTTTGCAGGTATAGACCAAACAACATTTATTTAGAAAGTAATGGATAATTCAACGACTCAACATTCATAAATACATCGGGTTATCTTGCTTGCTATCGAGATGTTAGTACCATAAATATTGTAAACAAGTTTGAAAATTGTATAATTACATTTTGTTTAGTTAAAGATCAGACCATGGTTATTTTGCCAAATTTTATTATTCAACGATCATAAACTGAAATGTTACATGCGATCTGGCTGTGTATCGATGTTATTCCAACAAACGTTTTCATCTTCTAACGATGACCCGATTTAAATTTGTGCACATTTATTTTTTATTGACGCTGCCATTTTCATACAATCCGCCTGAACCCGCCCACAAGAACGCTTAGGGTGTATCTATAATTCAAACCGTCTGACAAACAGGCGTAAAATAAACGCTTTTTAAACAATCTACTTAGCGAATATTCAACACATTTGTTTGCAATTGCCTTTCCTATTGTTTTATAAATAAGTGAATTCTAAACAGTGTCGTAAAGAAAAAATATAATGCCAGGTTATACTGTTGAAATAACACTTTTCAATGTAAATAATTGGTTTTATAACTTAATGTGTTGGTTACAAAACTTTTATTTAAATGCACGATCCGCATACACTCTGAAGTAATACATATCCGAATGTATTAAGTGCTTCAATTGAAACAAATTTATTGATCGTCTAGAAAATTAACGTCAAGCATCACATTCACGTAAAATGAACCACGCACGTCACAGGGTTGTCATAAGAAGCGCAATAAACACCGGATCTTCATTTTTCCAACCGCCGCGGTAATTGTTACGATCATTACAAGGAATGCCAAAGGAAATAACGACATCGAAGCTTTTCTGTATATACCGATGAAGTCCTCTACAAGAAGTTATAAATACATATGTTGTTATGTTGTATGCAGGATGGACATTGTTTAAAATAATACTATCAAAATATATTACCAAGTTTGTTTGACGTAAACGAATTGCGATAATTCATACCAAACTACATCGATATGTTACGTACATTTTCTGATTTTAGGTGATATTATATTGATAGTTGATTCCGTTTTAAATCTAAAACACTCGATCAAACGAATTTCGTGAAATTCAAACTAATATGAAATTATGCATTATCAGGGTTTATCAGGAATGTTAATGTCTTTAACATGAGTTTGAACAGTATTCTGTTTTGCTTGATAGTTGATTCGCATTCTTTCGTATCCTGAACATCAACTTTTCAACTGTATGTGGTTAAATAATTGTTTCCTTAATAGTGTACTCATGCTGATGGTTGGCAATCAAATTTGGTGAACTATTCGGGACAAAATTCAACAGTTTGTACACTTTTGCGACGCGATAATGTTCAAATTGATACCACTTGATACCATATAACAAAACTATGTACAATAACAATTACGTCATTAAAGTGTATGTGTTAAAGTCACCTTTTATGTAAATTGTTTTTGCTCAAATACTTAAATATGTGTACTAAAATAAAAGTTAAATACAAGGCTAAAAAGAAATACCATAAGATGGAGAGGATATAGGCAAGATTCTTTAAAGGAGTTATTGCAAAGTTGTGCCATCACGTTATTATGTTTATCACCTTTATCTTATCCAAAGGCAATGTTTGTTTTTCTTATATAATTTTCAATCTAAAGAGCATTTTTGAAGGCTTATATATTCTGCACGTCGGCTTTTGATTTAGTATTGAATATGTTTGGATTCATCATAATAATTTATAGTCACTTGATTAGGTATAATTGCATCTTTGTTTAGTACCGACAACAATACAATTTACATTCAGTTATATGTGTAATTGTTTACTATTTTCAAACAATATATGCTTCCGAAATTTGGGTTTTACAGAATTGCATTTATATAAAACAGGTACAATTTTTTCCTTACAACTTACTTGCAAAAAAGTGAAGAGACTCGAAGATATTAAATAACATTTAAAAAGATATGAATAAGTTGGTAATGTGCAATTTAAAATAAATTTTAGAATTGCATGAGGAGTTTTTAATGGTGGCTTCAAAGTTTGTTAAATAAGCATGTTTCCGGTAATAAGTTACATCATTTGAGAACATTCTTTACATTCATACCTTTTCTTGTTTGGTTTTATTTACTTCTATGTTTTTTTGTAGATAATCTAGATAATCTGTTGATGAGATGAGATGTAAACAGTCGGTAAACTGCTCGACTACTAACATCCTTAGTCGAGAACCACTAGTCACTGATTTTTTCGACCCTTTAATCTCGAGACAGTCTCCTGGTAGTGAGTCCGCAGGGGTTGGTCAATCCCCTACGTGCAAGTAGTCGGCTGCCGGCTCCTCTCTTCTCTCCTTTGCCAAAGCCATCCACAAGTCTGCTGACTGCTCGCTTTCTGTCTCTTCCTGTTCGGCCAATTGCTGTGACTGAGACACGTTGCCGGAAAGCTTCGGACGCCGACCTCCACTGGGAATAGTCACGTGTGCCTCATTTTTCTCTCCATCGCCTCATCACAGCGCGACTGCCAAGGAACTGTGAGTTCGTTCAACCATCACCAGACACTTGTCCTTTGCCGACCAGATCACCATGTCGGGGTGTTGTGTTGTCTGGACCACACTTGGGAAACCAGCCTACGTTTCAGATCTAGGATCGATGCTGCTGGCGTCTGCTGCTTTTTGACGGTTTCCCCTTCCTTTACAAACTGCATCTTCCCGGTCTTCTTCACAGTTCTCTTTTTTCGCCTCTCCCTTACCACTATGTCTGCCATTTATTGGAGGACCTTGTCATGTCTCAAACTGCATCTTCCTTGTGAAAGGGCTGTCTCGCAAGATGATAGTGTATGTTCTAGCTTGCCTATCTTTCCACAAAGATGGCAGGTTGGGTCGTCATTTTCTTCCCATCTGGGCAGGTTTGCTGTGTAAGGTAGCAGATCGTAGACTGACCTGAGCAGGAAACTAATGCGTAGAGATTCGCTGCGCCGATCTTCTTTCCTGTATTCTGCCACTTCGTCCAAGCACCCTGGCAGCTAATTGCCACTGCCCTTATGCCTCGATCTTCTTCTTCGGCCAGAGGCACCTCTGCCTGGACCATCTCCCTCCTTGTCCTACTGTCCGCCTTCTTCCAGCTTGTGTTCCGACTACCGTTGTTCCCACAATGTCTTTGTGTCGCAGGCGGCTCTCGGCTTGTGGTACAGTCTGGCTAGCAGACCACTTTCTTCCAGTCCTGGTCTCAACAAATGCTCTGTGGACCATGACGTCCATTGAATCCTCCTACGTCATAACAAGTCTGGCATTGGTCACCTTGTACTCCTCCACTAACGAACTTAATGGGAGCTGTAGTCGATTCGATCGTCCGTAGAGCCGAATGTTGCTTAAGCTTAGTGGTACACCAAATACCTTTTAATGGTTCTGTCCAGTCCTTCCACCGCTGTTGTTGCTATCTCATAAAGCATCAGTGGCCACATAAGTCGTAGGAGAAGTCCATTATGGAATAACCATTCCTTGGATTTGCCAGGTAGTCCGCTTCTGTCAATCTGTTTCAGCCCTTGAGTGAGCTGGTTCTTGATGCGCTTGATGTTGTTCCCATCTTGGAGTGTAGCATCATTCTACTTCCCAAGGTATTTCATTAATGGTTTAAAAAAACGTCAAATGTATAATAGGTTTTTTACCTAAAGCCGGATATGAGTTCTAAGAAATTTATACCAATAGTAAACCAGTTTAGTTATAAAAACATATCATCAAGTTATTCCATATAATCAGTTTATCAATATGTTATTCTCTTTTATTTTGATTTAATCTTATTCCAAGAAACAATGACATATGTGCGGAATACATTTTTAAAATATGAAACTATATGTTTTATATAAAGTGAACATTTAAAGACAAGATTTCCACAATTTATAGAAAATTTTCCACTGTCGTGTATTGTTAATGTATGTTAATCTTTTTTACACAACCGGCCTGATTTGCGTATAAAAGCGCGGTCATATCGGTGAGCTTTAGAAATTCCTGTTTAATTGGTTTCACCAGGGTTGTTCGTTTTATTTTTTCAGGATGATAATTCCATGACTATTGGAATATAGATGTATATATCGGATGTAATATCACGATTAAGTGTTGGAGTGCTGACAATTTGTACATAATTGTTGGTAGGGCAAATGTTTTAACCACTGTTACTTTTCCGCGAAGTGTTAATTGTTGTGTTGCCACTGTTTTAAACCATTTTTGAAGGCTTCCATGACTTTAATTAAGATGAATTCGTGAATATGAATTTAAAGTTTTAAATGAGAGTCAATAAATCCCGATAGACCACCAGCCCTACGTTACCCATGAACCCAATTACACCGAATCAGGTTCTCTTATCTGATTAACTGATTTTAATATACCTGATCGAACCCGGGACTTCATGATCTCTTGGCCGCACTATCATTCCTTCGGCAACGCAATATCAAATGTTGTTCAGATTTTGATCCTATTGATTGTTTTGAAAAATGTTTTGTGTTATCGGAAGAGTTTCGGTGGCATATTTTTTTGAGGTTTCGTGTTATGTTGCTCATAGCAAAATCGGTATGCCAATGTATTGCATTTAGTTACGTCTGTACGATTATACACGACTTCTGTTTTGTATGAAAGCAGCCATATGGTCCAAACAGTATAAACTGCTTATATTAATATGTTGAGATTTTCATCATTTGTGAGATATTTAAGAAACGCTTAACGCAAATTAAAGTTATTTGACTTATATGAATATTCATTCAAACCAATATAGGTTGTATTTGAAGTAATTAAGTAGTTAATTGAAGTATAATATTTTAAAGGGAGTCATATACTAACACTTACAGGGGCAGTCCAACATAATTTGGTATGTATTGAAGCATGTCATTAAATGCTTTATATTAATAAATTTAAACATTTGACAAAAAAATCTCAGGTAAAAAAACAACAAGAATACAATTTAAAAAAGGAAAAAAGTAACCCTCAACAGGGCTCGAACCACTGACCCCTGGAGTCCTGGAGTAAAAAGTCAACTGCCTAGACCACTCGACCATTCATGCTCATGCTTAGAGCTGATGTATTTTTTTTACCTATATAAGCAATCTTCTTGGTTTCTCAAAATATAACTACAACAGATCTTTCCAAATTATGCAATCGTTTCGCGTCGCACGACGCTTTATACTTTTAAGGTTTTCAAATCGTCAAAAGATGCATATAATGGATATTTAAGAGCATGGCAATGGTCAGTATTACTATTTCCTCAAAAATATCATAACAAAAAACGAAAATTTACGAATCTGAAACAACTCTTTTTAATTTTGTCAATTAACCAAAACGTTGGAGGGCCCCTATAAGCATAAATACTGATTAAAGCAATAAAATTAAGTATATCTCATCATGAACCCTGCAATCTATGAAACCTTGAATAGTCGATAACTTTTTGATGAAGGCGACACTGCGTCTTGTAACACGGTTCACGTTTCTCAATGGATCTCTCAAAGAAAATCACGATAACAGATGTGCAATTTTATGACCATTTACTGATATCTACAGACGATACGTAATATCATAAATTATCAATTAACTTTATAACATTAGACGAGAATGTGTTCAATTTGTTCGCCCCATACGAGTCGAGCCTCGCCGATAAAGCTCAAAATTCGCCTTATACGAGAAAAAGTCGGCCAATATGGAAAAAACACGGTCTATACAGAAAAAGGTCGGCCAATCAGATTCTGATTCAGTCAATCAGAAACGAGGAACAACTCGGCATTATATGCGAATCTAAAATTTTGACAATTTAGACGCCATTTTGAAGTTGTATGCTTAGTTTTGGTGCAAAAGTTTAAATCGTTAAAATATAATATTGCAGTTTTCTTGAAGCACTCAGCCCCTTATATATTCAGCGTCCCTGTTAAGCTCCCTTTTTGACAGACAATAACAATAGTGCAGTTTAACCACAAAATTAAGGTTCAATGAGCATTTGTACATAAATTACAACAGCTACAATGACCGCCGAAAGCAAAACTAATTCGAAATCATAGAGGATTTACACATTTACACATTACAAATGCGATTCCTAATGGCAATAAGTAAGTTTTCAATCCTTATTTTCTTTCTGAGTTGTATAAAAAAACAACGGTAGTGGATCCGGTGTGGCTGGAATGTTATTCAGGTAAATTTTGCATAATTTCGCGACCTGTCAAAGTGTGTTCCTGCATCATGTAATATCTTGAAAGCATCTTTCGTCATATACTAAGTATAAATGCTATTGTTCCTATGCTTTATCAGTAAAATCGCCTTCATAATATGCGTGTATGATATTTTTTTGTGTGAAAATGAAAACTATTAGTATTTAATATGTGTGTAATGTATTGTATACACATACAATCTAGATTTATGTGTTTCAACAAATAATGGTAACTGAACATTCTCCCTATATTGTGAAAGAAAAATTCAGTAAGTTGGAAATAACCAATACTTCGGCGGCATTAATAACTGAAAGTTACATCACTTTTTGTTTTTATCTACATTGTATGTTTACACTAGTAAACAGTTAAGGGAATATGGTAAGCCGTACACTCAAAATATTATGAAAACCATGGTCTGTTTTACATTAAATTGCTGTGTTGAATCTCAGCTGAACATTAAATTCCGATTTGTTTGCCTCCAGCAATTTAGTTGTCAGATGAGAAATATAAAATATTGATGTTACATGTTACTGCTTAATTATATGAATTCTGATTATATGTAAAAAAGATACACTTTTATTAACATATTTAATTGTACTTTGTGTATAAATCTAGACCAAGTGGGAATACATTACTAATCGCTCAAATTTTTCACACTGATCGCTATAAATAATCTCAGTTTTACTTATCTGTTTGGTTAATCATGTGTTCTTATAATGCCTAGTCTCGTTAGGTATAGTCACATAGATGAAAATAAATTACAGACCTCTTACTGACATTATTAACGTGTTTTTTCCTGCTTACGCAAAATGATTGTGAATATGTTTGATAGTGTGTTCACACATTCGTGCATTGGTTCACACATATGAGATTTCTATTTATATTGTCGGTGGTGGTTCGTCTTAGACAATTGCCTTTAAAGATTGGAAAACATAAATTTAATTGCATTATAAAAGGGAAAATGTATCTTAAAATATTTAAACAAATACAAATAGCACATTCCGGGTGCTAACCACGGCTTTTAAAGGGACCTTTCATACGTTTTGGTAAATTGTCAAATTTGAAACTTTTCACATTTGCAAATCGTCGTAGTTATTATATTTGCGAGGGAACAATTTATTCTGAATATTTTCTATACTCGAAAATACTCATTATATGCATCGTTTGACGATTTAAAAACCTGAAAGTTATAAAGCGCTTAATTTGTAATCGTTATATTTTGTGACATTACGCGGATTGCTTAAACAAAATAAAAAATACACCACTAAGTATATGAGCACGGATGGTCGAGTGGTCAAAGTGCTAGACTTTTTATCCAAAGGTTAGTAGTTCGAGCCCTTTTCAGGATTACTTTTTTCCTTTCTTTAGTTTTATTATTACTTTACATGTATCAATTTAAAGCATGTAATGACATACTTCAATAAATGCCAAAATCTATGAAAAGGTCCCATTAAAATGCTAATAAAATATTCATAAAAGGAATAACAAGGTTATGTTCAAACACAGGTAAAATCAATCAAGATTCTTCGTAAAACAAGGCACAATGAACTACCGTAAGGAGTTAAAAAATGAAATTGCATGTTGTTTATAGTTAGGTAATACTTTTAAACGAACGAAGGAAGATACGATTTACCTATTTCAAACAAACCGTGTTTGTATTTTGCCAGCATTATTATATTTAATATTTATCCTTTTCTCAAAGAAGCAACATCGATTACGTGATTACCTGGTTCGGGAATCATGAGTTTATCTTTCTGGTTATCTCTCTCTTTTGTCATCATTAGTTATTTATGGAACAATTACTGTGGCAATTTGAAATTTCAATATCGAGTGTTATAAGGCTAATTAATGACTATCTGTGACGTGCGTAGTTCCTACTTCATGAATATAGTGGTTCAAGTTACAGCCGTGACGATCAATACAGTAATTTTCTTTGAAGTACTTTTTACATTCTGATTTTTAACTTCTGAGTTTATGTTGATGACAAATTCGATATTGCTTTCGAAACATAGAGTTTTAAGAATCAGCTTTGCTTATGCCGTGTGATTGCACAAACTTTTACTTGATTGTGGTTTTGTTTTCAGCATATACGATATATTAAATGTCATAATATTGTATGAAAATAGTGATACATTTAATGTAAAGGTAATTGGATACATTTTATATTTCTTGTTGAATTTATGTTGTCGATTTAGGTCAATAAACCTCTCACTGACGAAGAGTAAATCTTTGTCTTTGAGTCATGGAATCTAGTTTATCATTGCATTAAGATAACGGTGATATGATAAATGGAACATTTTGGTATTCAAAGAATAAGATTCGTCGATGTAGACAAATATCATCAAATGAATGTGCGTCTCGTGTTAGAGCAGCATAATAAGTGTGAATAGTAATCACTCGCACACACTATCCCAAATAACAAAAAATAAACACGTCCACGCAATATGTTTAGGAATTCTAAGTACGCACAATGAATTCGGTTTGGTATTATATACGGTGAGCTTTAGGCGTTAATAATTAATATACATATAAGAATAATGTAGTGTATATTGTATTATATTATAATTTTATTAATTAGTTGAATTCATATTGGCTTTGTTATTGAGCTGAGGACAGCCGTATTGGCCTGAGGCCGCAGGACAATACGGCTGTCTGAAGCTCAATACCAAAGCCAATATGAATTCAACTTATTAATGACAATTTTATTAATTAACTTTATAATATTATTCAGCAAGAAAGACTTGAATTTCACTTTTGAATTACAGGTTTTTGCTTTTAATTGAAGTATGACGTTTTGAAAAATAGCAGAATTTCTGTTCTATTCAACTTTATACCTGTTTATATTCCCATGCAAAATGCTTAAATTGCTTTTAAAATGTTATGTTCACCAAAATACCTTTTAAGAGATATCTTGTTAATTTAAAACGAAAATTTAATATTGTTGCAATAGGAAACAAATGTCCCATGCATTTAATTTCAGTAGAATATATATTTTATTAACATTGTATTAAGAACTTCATAAGTATTAAAACATACTAAAACCTCCTGTATCCTCTAATAAATCTGATATTTCCTGTAATTATATGAAGTTTCATTTGAATGCAATTGATACTTGTTGAAACATTTTTATTTTATCTCGATTACATTGTAAGAACTTAATACTTTGTAACGTTCATTAGTGCGTTTCCTGTGCCTATAACCAGTACTTGATGATTTAGGGTGAGACCTAAGGAACGCTCCCTTTGTGGGGATCCAATCCGTGACCACATGGTCGCTAGGCGGACACCATATACACTACACCACGGTATCCTATACTTAATACTTATTGAGTGATGATTTGCACAATACAATAACACTATATAATTTGGCTCTGGATAAAAACACCAAAATCAGTTACTACAAAAACACTGATTTCGAGAGGCTCCATTGATAGGATGTTGGACTGTAGATCCGACGATTGCTCGATAATATTCCTTACTCTTTTATAGGATTGTATTTGTTACGGAAAGTTTGCCTCTTCCTCCGATTCAGTGGTCAGATACTAGCGTTAGCGTTACTCATCCGTTTACTACTGTATAATCTGTGGTTACCTACTTGAAATTGAATAAATTCAATTTACATGCCACATTCTCAGTCTTATGTACATGTATGCTTTACCGCTATAAACATTAATTGTTAAGCATGAGGAACATTTATGCTTATAAGTTAACTTTAATTACCGAGCTAAGAAAAGTGTGAGAGGGTTAACTAACCGTCGTTATATGAATAAAATACTTCGAAAACTGCGAACAAACACTATACAAAGTAAAATACATTCGGATCGTTTTGGTTGAAGTTAATAAAAAATATCGATGCAAACGGCGAATTCTTTTTATTTATTTAATTTGCGTACACGTGGTATGAAACTCTAACACGTTAAGGCCAACAACACGCTGTGGTTTCCAATATGTATATGTGAGATGCTGTGATACTTTAAATAAAATGCTGCATACTCCAGGGATCTCTTACGGTTTCGTGAAAAAGCCATGTATTTATATTATTTAAAACGCATGCAGTAACTATGTTAAGAGACATATCTATACTTCGTCTATTTGTTCTGTCCAATATATATATATATATATATATATATATATATATATATATATATATAGATAGAATAATAAGTTGGTGACGTGGATGGAGATTGGTTATCTGGCAAGTCGGAGGAATTTATAGGGTGAGCCGAAGGCGAACCCGATAAGATCCTCCGACGAGCCAGATAACCATTCTCCATCCACGTCACCAACCTATTATTCTATTTATAATGTCACAACTTTTCTTTTTATTTTTATGTTTTTTTTTCACCGTTTATTTACATTGTAAAGGGTTTAACTGAAGAGTTTCGCTGGAATAATGACGTCATTTCGTAAAAAAATGACTTCATTTCACAGTAAAACAGAGCGACTGACAGATATTCGACGTCACGTGGTCAACTAGCCTAATATCTTTTGGGATATAATGTTACCTGGTTATCAGGCTGATAAAAAGGCATGTGGCAGGATAAGTACAGTAACTTAATTTTGTAAATTCCAATGCTGATTATGACATTTTTTAACGTCAAATGCTAATGTAAGTTAGACAGCTTCGATTTATATCATGTCCAAATCGCTTAACACACTTACTTCGTTATGACACGAGGCCGTTTCCTGGATAGAAGTGTGATTCTGCTCGGCTGTCTATCATGGCCTGACTTTCCTACTGAAGTGAATATTCAAAGCTCACACACATGGCCATATACAATTTTGATTGGTCAATATAACTCCGCCTTCATACTTGATAATTGTCGATTTGCCGACGCGCTATTTGTACTGACTTAATGACGGGACAGAAAACGTGCTAGACAAATTTATTAAGTTTGACCGGTTTGACGAAGATTGTTAACGGTTGATTAGATTATAATTCTTGAGGCATTGAAACTGTACTTTGATTAGCAATCATTTTGAAATATATATCATATTATATTTGTCTTGGCATTAGGTATGTATACAACCTTATGGAAAATGTTGGCATACAAGTCAAATTACTGGTCTCAAACGCATTAAAATTTTACATCAAGGTATGCCTTTTTGCATTTTCTTGTTCATGTTTTGCAAAATTTCAATAATTTTTTTTTATTTTTATTTATACTATTGTATTCTTCATAGTTAAACATCTATTAATAATTTCCAAAATTAAAGAATTCTATTTATAAAATTATGGATAGTGTGATAAAAGATTTATTGTAAACAATAATGCCCCTAAATATTCGTTACGTTGCTAAGGATAGGCTCATACCATATCTATTATGACACCACGACATTTAATTGCATTTTATCTTTCAGCCATTTTTTATTATACCAGTATCATAATTGTATGAACAGTTTCATGCTTTGGTAAATACAACATTCGGAACTGATCTGTTAATAAACAGAAAAAACATGTTAAAAGTAAAACAAATATAGAGAAGTTTTTTGTGCAAGTTCAAGGCTTTGTTTTCAGCTTTGTACAACCATACACTACACAATTCAATCTCAATAGTTGTAGACGGCCTTGACTTATTCACATTAACCAACCAGTGTTTTTTGTTTGTTATCGCGCCGTTCATATCTTTTATAATAAGCATCACCCGGGGAAACCGTTACATGCTACGTTAAAAACGTTAAAAGTATAAAAAAAATGAACACATTGTCCATTTGGAGAATCAAACACGCGTTCTATACCTGAAGTGGTTTATAATTACAGGGATCAATTGACATCGACGATATGTTTGAGAAAAAAGCCATGGGTATAATTTCCATTTTAATCAATTTTAAATGAAAAATAATACTCTCATAGGACCGTGGCCCTTGTTTAAATAAGGTTAATGTCCTTAGTAATAATTAAACAAACACACCGTGTTAGGTTATGTCCTGTATGATTTATTTTAATGAACGTATCAATAAATCACAAACTCCGCTTATTTTGATCGTTGTTGTTAAACTAAAATCTATCCCGCGGGGCCTAATGAAATATTGCTTGTTAATCCCATAATCAGTTAAGACGTATATGTTTAATATTATTCATCATTTGACTCATATAATGACACACCTATAATACACATTTTAATGCGACACATTAAAATATAATCTATATTTCAGATGGTTTGAATTTATTTTTCTCAATCGTATCGATGCTGTTTATTGGCCTGTCTAATGTATGGCATTCATTTTGAGCAAACATACATGGTCATGTGAATATGCATGTATGTTGCCAGTACGAATTTGAATAACTCAATCACTCAATCGTACAAGATGCCGTTAATGTACGTGTCTTACTTTTAACGTTTGCCACACGCGTTTAATTCCAAATAATGTCTGCTAGAATTGTTACATTAAGAGCAAATGTAACTTGAAGTATAGTATTTAAAATAGCAACACAAGTATTTGGTCATTGCAGTGGTTATATGTTATGAAATTAATTTAAAAACAACCTATACATTCTTCTCGATTGTTTTTAACTCTTAAGAAGTTTAACACTATCCTGAAAAGAATCAGATAGTTGCGTTTTAAGAAACGATGTTGAGAATGCTCCCAGATTCGGAATGAAACCCGCGCTATCCTTTTTAGATGTATTCCTTGTTGTTTTGTATTTTAGTCATTGGTCATATAACAGTGCTAAGTTTACAAACTCGATGTTTCTGGGTTTGCTGTTTTATCACTTCTAAATACACAGGTCAGTGACTGACAACTACCATTCTTGAATCTGGGAATGGGTACTGGCCATTGAAAAGGATTTCATGACCGAGCGCCACACAAGGTATGTTGCCGCACCAGAGCTATTTGGAGAGCTTCTCGGCCCGCTATGTGGCCGGACGAAGGCTATACTTGAGGAGCGTCTCGGCCCGCTAGTCCACGACGCCGTCACGGCCTTTATGTTCATTATTTTATTATTTTGATATTTGTGTTATTGGTATTGCTACTGTGGTACAGTTGTTTGCCTTTTTTTTTTATGCTACGCATACCGTTGTTGGTATGAACATACATCGTATTCAGTTACATATATACTACTGTCCGCAAGTTCTTTGATTGATAATTTAGCACACAATAAGTACAATAAATTAAACATGAAACTAAAATATGTAAATATATTTTTAAATGAGGGTTGTTTATATATTTCCGTTTTGTGTTTGAACATACATTCACACGGAAAATATGAGCCATTGATGCAAAGCATTAAATGATGCGCATATTACAAACCAGAATACAGAATGTAGCTGCAAATACATAATTCAATCAAAAATAATTTATCACTTGAGTGACAATAAAGTTTAAATTCAAATTTTAAAATCATGCACATGAATAAATCATTAGTAGAAATGTAGAATCTTAGGTCATCATTAAAAAGAAACATAGGCTGTTCTTCACTAATCAAAGTAACACACCAAGTCAAGAAATAACTGTTTTTGTCTTTTACAAATTATATACATATTATTTCGATTCCGATGAAACACAATCAAATAGATAATGATAAAGTGCAGTAACATTTTGTTTCAATTGACGGAGTAATATTTTAACCTATTTGTTTTTAACAAATAAAGTGGAAAACGAAATAAAACTCCTTTGAACAAAAATAAATTTGAAAAGAAAAGTATTACACTATTTGGAAAACAAAAACAACAGCAGTTTGCATAGCTTTTAAAATCAGTATTTTTCGGCTGTAATGTTAGATTGAAAAGCTTGTTTGTTTTTGTTTATTTCTAACCTAATGTGGATGTCAAAAAATGTCATCAAATGAAACCCAAGCAAGTTCATGCAAATATTCCACTGCATGTCAGATCTAATAGTGTTGCTTTATTTAGAAGATTGTGTTATAATCAGTAATCAGTCATTGTATGCCAGTTCATAATAAAATGATCGCTATTTAATTGATTAATTGTTTAAATGAATTAACACTGTTCATTCTCATTTAACAATATAAATAGAATTAAGTTTTGTTTGAAAATTGACTTAAACGAACACTTAATAAAAAAACGCACATACGTTACGTTTGATTATAAGGCTAACTTAGTATTTATATGAAAGTTTAACCGGCAATAAGTATGTCGAGAGCATATACTTAAATATTTTATTAAGCCTTAATTGTATGTGTGCTTTAAGAATTTAAATGAGGATATGTATATAATGCATTAATCTATCGAAATCTATCTTCAGGCATGGTCATGCAGTTTTCTCATAATTTTGATTTAAATATCATACAAAGCTTTTAAGTATGTGCCTTAAATAATTTTCATTTATTTAATATATTTGCGTTGAACGAATGGTGTGGTCGAATTTTTCAAGCAGAGCATTACCTCTATACAAATATTGTAAAGATAATCAATTAAAAACATACAGTTATTAACAGTTTTTTTTGTAAGAATGGCAATACAAAGTGCAAAATAATAATATCTTTGCTGAGTAAAATATATAACAAAATAACAACAATTTAATTATCACATAAAGGGTTATGCGGTGCTTGATTTTAAACAAATATTATACACTTAAAAGGATTCATACTTATTTCCGTACTCATTGATACAGTGACACTTATTGTAATGACTACTTAATGTAAAATACAATATTCTTTAAACTACAACATCAATATTATATATGTAAAATAGGGCTTTACTTTCTCGTAGTTCACTAGTCCGATACAAATGTGATTTAAGATCAATTATTTGTTTGAAGACAAAGACAGCTTTTAATTGAAACTGTTTAAATGAAAAGATATATTGATATATGGATGGATCATATTTTTAAGCGAGAGAATGAGCATTTAGTCAGAGTCGTCACACCAAATCGCATATTCAGTAGGCTGTTAATTGTATGTAATTAAACTGTAATTAACCTTATGATCTGAAATAGCGTGAATGCTGAAAACAATAATCAGAACACAGAAAAACAATAAGTTATAATATGCTATTGCATCATTATGTTATGTTACCTGAACCGAACTTGATGTTGATTGTTTTTGCACATCGATTGTAAATAGGATCTAAGACGCTTCTCCGATCCGCTTAGACTAAAAGACTATATTGTTATAAAGAATGGAAGTAATTTAATAATTCATGTTTATGAAGATTGTGCATGGTCTTTTACTTTGTTTATTGTGTAGTGAAGTCTGTAAATATGCTTACTTTGAAAAAACTTTAAGTATATGCCGTAATAAATCCGGAAGTGTCTGAAATACCGCGCTGTGCTAAATACTTATTGATAAATGCGAAACTTGGTCTAGAAACACGTATTTTTTAGTTTTCGTAAAGGATCACTCACGGGATCCATTTACTGTTGCCCAAAAACAATACAGTCGATTCTAAATATAACATAAACCACGCGGTTGTCAGATTTTCCTTAGCCACAATTAGACGTTTGTAAACAATAGCTAGCATGTGGATACATGGTACAACAGGGTAATAATTTATTTTGCATTTTTTCGACTTATACATTAATTTTGCCTTCATATGCATACAAGCATACAAGCTCTCGTAGCAGCGTTGCTCTTGACCATATTGTGCAATCGCGAATCCTCTTCAGAAGCAACCCTGTCCATTAATGCGACCATAACGTCATTGTAGCGGACAAGGTACTCTCTGATCTGACTGTGTTAACCCATTTATGCCTAGCGTCTAGAAAAACGCATGATGCGGCGTCTCATCAGGGTCTACGGTGTTTGCTTAAATAAATTTCTGTAAAAAATATTCTAAATATAGAAATAAATATACTAGACATCCCTAATTTCGGAATTAAATTGATCCAATTTAGAAGGATGGAAGAGTCCACTAGGCATAAATGGGTTAATGCGCAGGCTGGTCTTGGGCCTCGCTGGACGCAATTGACTCAAGACATGTTTTATCGCACGACGCGGCTTACGCATTCTTTAACCCATTTATGCCTAATGGACTCTCCCATCCTTCTATACGTGTCATATGTTTATTCATGCACATTAAGATGTATTTTACAGTCGCTTAAATTGTCATTTAAATTATATAGTAGCACTATCACTCTTCACAACAAAGTAGTAAGAGATGGTAAACTTGATTTAGGTTGTATTTATGGCCGACCGGATTAGATAATGTTTGTATTGGACATAGAAAGAAAACGTTTAGAGTGATAAACTTGAATGATCATGGAAGATTGGCATATCTTATTGATTGAAAGTACAGTGCTTAACCTTGATTTATTTATATGAATTTTTACCATTTAAAATGTTTTTATATACATTTGGGTAAAGTTCATATCTTAAAGACACTAATAGGTATTACTATCAACTTAAAACCTTATTAGAAGATATCACACATTGGAAGTTAGGTTTTTTTTTCATCGCATACCTTGAGTATTACACCTGTTATACACTTGAAACAATGTTGGCACACATGTGTTATTTACGGGAACTGTAGTGCAAGAACCACACGGTTTACGTCAATTCTTTGAGAGTTGTTCCAGTCTGCGAAAACATTTTTAGGGCATATGCCATTCGGGCTTTCAGCCTTACAAAGTATTAGGGATAAACAGGTTTCCATAGGCCTACCTATTAGTTTGCAAACTACAGGAAACATTGTGCTTTTAGTTTTATTCTTTAGACAAGATGGCAACGAATTAAAAAATATAAAAACACGATTATCAGACACCTCAACTTCCTTATCATCAAATTCTTCACCTGAAATACAATTACAAGTTATAACAGAACTTACGTTAATTGTGGGAGATTTCTTGTGAATAACCACAAACTAAAGATCCTGACATAATAAGATTTATCTAGTTTAATTTAAAATTTGATCCTCCATTATAAATTATTCGACACACACATTCCACATTGGACTTTATTTTGCTGCGTTATAATTTGTAGCGAGAAAACGAAATAAAAATACATTGTTTAATTCTCGCTTTTATACTGCCAATAATACATTTTCATACCATCATCTGATCTCGTGTTTGACGAACAAACTACACATGGCTGCTTCAAATGTGTAGATTCTAAGGTACATGTATCTTATAAGATGACAAAATAAGGGCAAATTATCTAATTTCTGAATACATTCAGTCTGCTGTTGTCTACTATGTGTTTGTTTCAATTCAATATTTATCAAATTATTTCACGCAACATTTGCCACATTACAACGTATAATACCAAAATAAGTATGACAATTAATTCCTTAAAGATAATTAAAGTAATAAATTATTGAGAATACCTTAGAAATAAGTCTGCCTTTAAACATACATGCTCTACAGATTAAACGTATATCTAATTTATCCATTAAGATTACATTGGCAATTAAATCAATCGGTTTGAAACATAAACCAACTTCAATTGAAAACATTAAAATGTGTTATGAACAGAAAATGTTTTTTTTAAATACATTCTGAAATTGGTCAAATGTGGCGAAATTAAAAAAACGGATTCGTTTAACTTAATAATCACAAAATGAACATCTTATGTAAATTCAATATTCGCAGTCTATTTGAGGAACAACCTATTCATTATATTAATTAATGCCAGTTATACATATGCTTTGTTAAAAACGAATACTTGAGATGCTGTTTTAAAACAATTTTATATAGCACTTCTGATATTCTCCAATTATTTGATATAATACTCTGCATTGAACTATATCAGTTTTTCCTTTTTATAATTGACTAGTGATTTTTTTATAAATAGGTATCTAGTTCTTTCTCTTAACATCGATGATACCATAACAACATTATCAATTGTTCAACAGATATTATAGAGAGTGAGAGCGCAGTAAAAAGACTTTGTTTTATATTTTAATATTATGACATGCGAGCGGTAAGCACAGAATTACGGCAGCGTTTATGGTACACCCCAGTAATATGGTCATGCCGGATTAGTTTATATCGACTTACTGTGAAATAACATGGTATGCCATCATAGTTTTGTAGGTTTTTCCCTCTTAATTCTACTCGTCATAACGACATTAAGTTAAAGTTTCGACGTAAATGTTTCCGGCTTTTCCCGAAAAGAAATTTGGTCGACATGATCTTAGTCGACAAATCAACATAATGTTTTGCGCCATGCTCTTGTGAAAATGACTTTCCATCATAGTTAAAGTCGACACGATGAGTTATTTTTACGCCATGATAACTTTATCATATTATGCCGTCATAGAATAAGGTACACCCAAATAATATGGTCATGCCGGATTAGTTTATATCGACTTACTGTAAACTATCATTGTATTTCGTTATAGTTTTGTAGGTTTTTCCCTCTTAGTTTTACTCGCCATAACGACATTAAGTTAAAGTCTCGACGTAAATGTGGTCCGACTTTTCCCGAAAAAATATTCGGTCGACATGATCTAAGTCGGTAAATCAGCATAATATTTGGCGTCATGCTCTTGTGAAAATGACTTGCAATCATAGTTTAAGTAGACACGATGCATTATTTTTAAGCCATGACACGTTTTTCATATCATGTCGTCATAGAATGTTGACATCATCACAGCATCAGGGTGTACCATATACGCTATCATACAGAATACAAAACGTGTGTGTGTTCATATTAAGTGAACAATTGTGCCAAGCACATTCAAAGCTTTATATGTTATTCGTACTGTCATTTAATACAATCGTAATCTGACCAAGTGTGTGTCGAGGAATTGTATTATAGATTGTTACAAAACTAACCATAACTTTTGCCGAACTGTAGTTAATCTAAGTACTGACAGTACTGGTGTGACGATGCATTTTGAAGAGGATTGATATAAAACCATCTATTTAAGTTTATCTACATCACCACAATTGTGTATGGGGGTACGAAAATTTTGGGTAGGAAAAAAAATGGGTACGAAAATTTTTCAAAAAAAAAAGTTGGGTACGAAAAAAGATTTGGTTACGAAAAAAAATTGGGTAGGAAAAAAAAATGGGTACGGAAATTTTTTTGGGTACGAGAAAAATTTTTGGTGCGAAAACAAATTGGGTACGAAAAAAAATGGGTACGAAAAATGTAGGGTACGAAAATAAAATTGGGGGTACGGGGAAGTAGAAGTAGTACCCGTGGGGAACTTGATCCATTCAGCGAAACTGGGAGGCGGGTTACATTCTCGATCAAATATAGCAAGAAATATCTTTAAAAATATATTCGACGTGTATTTTCTGTACCACTTATCTTAAAAAACTTTAATTACACCATTCTCTTTAATTTCACATGTATATCATACCAAACTTTATATTTCGTTGTTTCCATTCCTAAGTTAATGATGCTATGTGTACGGACGTGATTTCACATGCCCATGTGCATGAACTTATACTTTTTCTCTGTTGATTATTTTTTTCTCTAATTCAATTAACTTAGTCATGTTAGTTCGTTAAGTACGGACATAATTTCATGATGATTTCCGAAAGTAGGTATGAGCACATAGTCGTAAGAGCACTTAAATACGTGAGTTCGCCCATGAACACATGGTAAGGTTAACTAAATCTCCGCGATATGACCTAATATGTGTTTAAAACAGCAAACAATATCCAACAAACGAATGAATTATCAAACATAGTATGTGCACTGATGTGGCTCTGTAATTTCTGTTTGAAAAGTTTATTAAATATGCAAAATGAGAAAGCACGCAGAAGAGCGAGTTTCACAAATATTATACGGCTATTATGCTATTAATATACCATAGTCGCTACAACGTCTACAAATGGCAGATTCAAAATAATTCGTTTTCTTTACACTCATGATCGCGTTGAAAGGTAATTATACACGTTTTAATTCGCAATTTATATACTGAATCACGACAAATGTCAAATACAATACAGAAAATGCATAGTTGTTTCATTGATCTATTAACATATAATGGGTTGAATATAACTGATTTAAAATTAACGTTTTTTAAACTAGTATTAAATCTTTTTCCCAGAATATGCTGTCCTATTTATAGCTGAGCTTCCTATACCTTTATCAATGATAATCAGCTCGGTCTTTTACATAGGTCGCCATTGTGAAGAATTTTTTCATGGTATGATAACTTAGACGAGCTGCTTCGCAGCATCGTCAAAAATGGCACTCGTGTATAACGAAAGCATGGAAGAGTATTTATAGTTTTGTTACTTCTAACATTCGGTAAGCTGTAATAATGTAATCATAGCCTCGGCAATTTTAGTCAACACTATAAGCCGATCGGCCCAGCCAGTATCCTTAGCTAATTAAATATAAAAAAACCTATAATATTTAAAGGGGCCTTTTCACAGATTTTGGCATTTTTTAACTTATTCATTAAATGCTTTATATTGATAAATATAAACATTGGATCGTAAAAGCTTCAGTAAAAAATCAAGAATAAAATCAAAAAAAGGAAAAGAACATTGCCCGGAGCAGGTTTCGAACCAGTGACCCCTGGAGTCCTGCCAGAGTCCTGAAGTAAAAACGCTATAACCTACTGAGCTATTCCGCCGAGAACACAAACTGAACGTATTTTATACCTTATATAAGCAATCTTCGTAGTTTCACAAAATTTAAGGACAAAAACAGAACTCTCCGAATTATTCAATCGTTTCGCGTTGCAACGCTTTATAATTTTGAGGTTTTAAAATCGTCAAAAGATGCATATTATGGCTATATTAGACCATGGTAAATGTTCAGTATTACTGTTTTCTCACAAATATCATAACTAAAACGAAAATTTGCAAATCTGAAACAACTTTTTTCAATTTTGTCAATTTACCAAAGCGTGAAAAGATCCCTTTAAAGGATCGTATCATACGAATGTGTCGGGCGACGTTTCACAGCCAGCAGCAGTGGCGTTGGAGTTATTTAATAATGCGAAAATGTTTGACATGAATACATGACATTTTTGTTTAGTTCAAGACTCGTCCAAACAACTTAATGCTGACATTTTGCATCATTTAATATTTAACGAAACACGAACACTATGTCGTCACAAATCTAGATTTACCTCAATCAATAGATAAATAGCGCTTCGATGAAACTATATGGTCTGGCGCAAAATAAGCATTACGGGTGCAAATATGTCACTTTATAAGTATTAGGTGCGGCAAATGGGCAGAACGTCCTATAAGTTTGCAATGGCACCATCCTGATTTCTACCTGCCAGTTGGGTCTAGGATCTCCCGATTATCATAGGTGAAAAGCTAATTCCGGACGCCTCAGGCTGAGAGTTTGTTTCTTATTTCGCAAATTGGTCGTTTGTCAGAAACATATTAGGAAAACTGTTCTAGGTTAAGAAGCGTTAACAAGGCACAAGAGGCATGGTTGTAGCTTCACTATTTTTAAAGTGTTCCAACTGTTATGCACGTGTCCGTGGCATATTTTTTAAACTATGAGAAATATCATTTCCTAAGTTAATGGGTGCATACATCCAAGTGAAGGTAAGTGCAGTTCGCAAGAAACCATAATCCATGTCTTCATAAATGCAGTAATTGCAATCACATTCTCCGTTGATTTTCACGATACCATTTTGTTGAGTGCATATCTCAAAAGTTAAAAGAGATATTATTTCGGGAATTGTTGTGCGCATGAAACGTTTCGTTCATTAATTCAAGGTTATATCCCCCTTTGTAGATTTCACATTTTATTTCTTGAATAGTACTTTACTCTTTCTAAGACATATGAAAATGTTCCTCACTGTTTTGTTCCATCTAAATCTAATTAATAAAAAGATTTGTTTTAAACAAAACAATCAAATCCCTCTGAACCATTGGCATGTTGGGATATTTTTAAGGTACTGAAACGAGAAATTATTATTTTCATTTTACAGCAATAATTATTTTGTAATATGATACTGGATTAAAAATGTATTTCACTTGTTTTATCCATTTTAGTAGGTTTAAATATATACACATTTGAAAATACATGTTATGCTTGCCATCGCTTTTTTTTAATCTGCGGTTTTATTGTGTACATGTAATAATTCACATTTGGATAATTAATATTCATCTTTATTCTAATGAAACTATTAGTAAATGAGAATCAAAACCAAAATTATTTCCTAAATCAGAATAAAAACATATACGTTATGTCAATAGCAAAAATGATATGTAAGCCTAAAGAATAAATTGATTACTAGTATTTAGTTTTAACAACCACATAACGCGTATACCAACATCTTTGTAGAATGATATGTACGAACAGAAAAAGGGCATTGCTGCCATAAGGCTCAATTTTGCGAATCCTTCCTCTTTTTCATGAGTTTGTGCATGCATTTAAAAGTTGTTAAAAACATAAATTCATGCTGCGTTTATACTATGTTCCCGGCGACCACGGCAATCACGTTTCGGAACACCGTGGAGAAAACGGGATGAACGTGAGGCAGCGTAGTGGAACGGGATAGCCAAACGTGACAGAACGGGGTTGCCGTGGTTGCCGTGCCAAAATGTTAAACTGTCAAAAAATTGCAACGGCAGCCACGGCGGATATGAGAAACGTGATAGAACTTTTTAAACGCAACAAAACTTGACAGTACGTAGCAGGCCGTAACAAAACCCGAAAAGGGTACGTACCCTGACGGGAATCTATTTTTTTTCCGAAATGTTAAGTTTCAATAAAGTTTTGTTAAGTTTTGTTACGTTTAGTCAAGATTACCACGGCAAGCTAGGATAATTAAAAGCCGTTTTGCTACGTGTTTATTCCGCCCCGTTACGGTGTGTTGCGTTTTGCAGGCAGATGCGTTACGGCCAGTTGAGTTGTTCTACAGTCTTACACGATTCGCGCGGTCTGAAGATGAGTATATAAAAGCCGTGCTATTAAAGAGATCGTCTACTAAAATGAATTATGGAATGTCCTGATTCTGGCCATAGTTCAGAAGAGGGCATGTTGGCGGGAACCCTATTACAGACTGTTCAAGAAGTCCACATAGTTCGGAGTCATTATAAATTTTGGGCATCAGACATATGTCCAACTCCACCGTCTTCAATCCATATGAAACGATACTGGGAATCTACTAATGCAAGGAGATGGATACTGTAAAATCCCTTATAATTGTGGTACAGGAAACTTGTTTTTGGTTGCTTGCTTATAGCAACACGCTTCCCTTCTAGAGCCCCAACTGCATGTGACAAATTCCATTTGTCTTCAAATTCCTGGGTGATAGATCTCCATTCATCGGGTGAACGGTGAACAATTCGCCTTTGTAGGCCTGGACAATAGCGCTGCATACTTCAGGAACCAAATGACAAATTACTGTCTTACTGCATATGAGAGTGACGAGTTATTGTCTCCTGTAGCCAAATGCCTCAGAGTCAGTGCAAGTTTCAATCCAGGTGTAGGGGCTGAGCAAAGCTTCGTATCTTGTCTTGAGATGACTTGAGATATCATTTCAAGGATCTCGTCGAATAATTATGGGGGCATCCTCAGATAATTTTGAAAAGTGTTGATATCTTCGTTGCGGAGTTCCCTTGTAAGAAATGCATCAAAGTGCCATTGCTGCTGCCTTCTAGCTTCTGATAGCTATGGACAAACCCACAAGGCCATTGGCCTCCTTTTTCGTCTTTTCCCGGACTTCAGTGCTTCTTTTAGCTCTTTACAACGCAAAGATTTAATTAATGCTGCAAATAAGCAGGCAAACAGTAAATCATCCTCGTCGTTCACATGCATGCCATTGGAATTATTTTGTTATAATAAATACAGTTGCTTGAGAGTTTTCTTTTATATCGGGAGCACAATCGTGCCCGAAATCTCTCGGATGTCCGCGTTTGATCCGCACGGTACCTTGACAGAACGTGACAAATGAATGACAAACGTGTACAACGTATCAGACCTGCATGACAAACGCAAACAACTTGCGGGAACTTAACAGAACGCATCGTACCTTGAGGCAACATTAATACATCCGTGACAGACCGTGGATGAAAACTCAGCGCACCGTCGAAGGGCCGCGTTTTCGATTCGACGGCACGTCACGGATACCTTGACAAACCGTGAGGAAACTTAGCACAACCTAGCAAACCTTGGATTAAAGGCCAAAAATTGCAACAGTCGCACGGCGCGGTACGTTTCGGACAAACGGGACTGCCGTGGCTGCCGGGAACGTAATGTAAACGCAGCATGATATTAAACTACATTTAAAACTTAAGTAGAATAATTACTTAATTAAATATGTTAGTACAGTGAGGTTATATATTAACGCGGAACAAAATATACAGATTACATTCAGCATACGTAATGGTATGGTTTACATCAACGAAGCCAAAAATGCGATCATATGTAACCGTGTTTTAAGAGTTGACAAAAACAACAACAACAAAAACACGTTGACTAGACATGTCCTACAGTCTCTGCATGTATAATTTATTTATATAACTTTAGAAGTGATTAAAAATCATCCGCATGTGTCCGCTGCAAAATTCAAATGATAATGTTACATACTACCTTAATTGAACCAATATTTCAAAAGAAAGGTTGTCATTACTGATGATGAAATAAAACGAAAGTTATGAACAACGTATGAAAATAAAGTTCTTTCTAACCTTCATTTAGTGTTATTTCTAAGTCTTATTTCTGTCTACGCTATGCACGATTTTATTTAAACCCTGTAGACAAATTATGGGATTTAGAATATAGATCTACATAACAAATGTACCCTTTCACACTCGCAACATATACGAACTGTTGCTCGTAATCTCGCCCTTCATCTATATTCAAAGAAGTATTAACCAGGGAATCATTAAATGCTAAGCTTTAAAGTAAGTCTTGATCAAAGCATAGAACACATAGGTCCCCATAGGAACGTTAAATACACGTCCTGGCTGTGAAGCGGTATTTCAAGTAAATGTGAGCCGCGTCAAGAGTACATGGATCTTATGCCATACGCGGCAAGCGCAGCATAAAATCAGCCTGCTCAATCTGGGAAACTGTTCAGGAGCTAAGCATTTAATTTGAATTATGTTTGTAAAGTGTTGAAGACGATCCGACAAGATTCAATCGAGCAAGAGTCATATATATACACACACAATATATATATATATATATATATATATATATATATATATATATATAGATATATATATATATATATATATATATATATATATATATATATATATATATATATATATATATATATATATATATATGTTTAAATAATAATTTAATAATAATAATAGTAATTGAATAGTGATAATAATAATAATAATAATAATAATTATAATAGTAATAACAATAATAATGGTAAATAATAGTCATTATGATAAAAATATCGAAAGTAATAAGTCGTGTGAGAGTATTGTTATCTAGTTATAAATCGTTGTGTCGCATATATATATTTGAACTTCGTTAAAAATAAATGTGATGTATTCAATATCATTATTTAAAAAAATTGAAATCATTTATAAACATACGGGGTAATCATGAGACGATCAAGTTTGTGCGACCTCCGTGCCGAAACAGGGTTTTCACCATTCAATACCCTTTATAATTTGTGTTTAATGTTTAAATGCCGCTTACTTTCCAGCCATATCAGTAAGAAAGTGATGAGCGTTGTTTGAATTCATATTTGTTTAATATCTTTACTTTACTTGATACGAATTTTCATGGAGGAAGCTGTAATTGTGTTATCCCGCTAAGAAATTTCGTAGCGTGTAAAGTCGAGATATAGAGCGTATTGTGTGCGAAGTCAAATCAGAGTAATAGGGATGGAATATGTTAACACAATATATACACCGGATATTGTCTCTATTACTAAATGATAAAATTGCTGGTTAATTGTCATTAATATTTGTGGCTATTATTATGACTAGTATTATTATGGGACGTCTGTGTACGATGCCTTTTTGAATAAGCCGCTATTGCGAGCTGTCGCTTGTGTCACCGCCGTTCTGTTATGTAAAATGTATACCATATATGAGAGTGTAATATAATACGAAAGTGGTAAAGTGAATGCTTTAAAGCTGCGTACGTCAGTGTTATAATAATTCTTGTCTCATCCGTTATCACTTTATTTCCATCGGTAATGGTATTGCAATTATTAAAAAAAAGTGGACCGACACATTTATCAGATAGGCTTTACATTTATTAAGATAGTCACAGTTTATTAAATATAAAAAACTTCTGCCAGCTCATGGAAAAGCGGTCTTAATGCATTTGCATATCATTGTAAAGCATGTTTTGTGACTATCATTGTAAAGCATGTTTTGTGACTATCATTGTAAAGCATGTTTTGTGACTATCATTGTAAAGCATGTTTTGTGACTATCATTGTAAAGCATGTTTTGTGACTATCATTGTAAAGCATGTTTTGTGACTATCATTGTAAAGCATGTTTTGTGACTATCATTGTAAAGCATGTTTTGTGACTATCATTGTAAAGCATGTTTTGTGACTATCGTTGTAAAGCATGTTTTGTGACTATCGTTGTAAAGCATGTTTTGTGACTATCATTGTAAAGCATGTTTTGTGACTATCGTTGTAAAGCATGTTTTGTGACTATCGTTGCGAAGTAAAATTCAATAAACTGAGCTTGTCAAACAGCACAATTGTTTTGACTATCCATGTTATTGTATGTTTATAACATCAGTGTTATTTGTAGGGTTTAGTTTGCGTAACAGCGTAAAACGTTATTTGAATGCCTGCTCATTTAATTGTATCACGTTACTTAGTATTATTTTCGGTAGGTTCTTCTTTGTTTTATCACAGACATATTTACTAAAACCAGTTTGGTATGTCAAAAATGATGTTTTAATGTTTTATTGTTCTGCCGGTTAAGCAAAACACAGTTTTTATTTTAAATGCTTCAGTATACATCAAAACCTAGAATAAACCCTTTATGTTAAAATTTAACTGTCAATGTTACATGTTAAGCTAAATCTCTGCAAGATCAGTCGCTTTATACACATGTGCATGTATAAAATATATAACATTTCGTATATTCTCCTACAGTGTCTGAAAAAACTGAATCTTTTAATTGTTTATAACGGCGATACTTAGTAAAGCAGTGTCGGTTTATTTTTTTCTCGACGGAACTCTCAGAGAAAATCACGATAACACTTTGATCATGTTCATTCCATCAATAGCTGTCCTGGGAGAATACTTCTTCACATATTATGAATACAAAATATACCATATCATAACAACATAAAAATGTTTATGTGCGTATAGCGAAACACGTATAAAGAACAAACAGATTCACAACCTGTCCAATCGTTATAGATGAAATTACAATCGTATTTTTGCTTTAATTGATTTTACGCCTTATGTTATCGTTTACAGATGATACGATGCGTGCAAATTGTTGGTTAGCTTAGCAGGTAATTTTAAATAATTTAAAGCATGGTCCTTAAAAACTATATTTTTCAAAGAACATATATTTATATTTCGAAAAAGGTATTGCTATATAATTCATATCATAATAGCGAAAACGATTGCACTGGCTTCTCATAAATCTGAATTATTAAGTATATATAGTTATTCAGTATTTCATTTGAAAGATTTCATATCAAGCCGTCAAGCAGTTTTTCAATTTGAATAACAAGCGTAATATATGTAATGGGCTATTTTACTTACATTGCTTTAATAATAATAATGATAATCTGTGTAAAACGATTTTCAGAAAATATAAATATTTACATAACACCGTCATGTTTGTATTCAATATTTAATTTTAAAATGAGGTTGCAAAACTTCCACTGCGCAATCTTACTGTTTTTAAATCTTATTGAACAACAAAAGGAAATGCCAACCAACAAATGCAAAGAATAAATTCAGCAAAGTGCAAAAAAAAAACATTAAAATATTACCTGAAAAAACAACAACACTGTATGAAATATTATCATGGATTGAAGACACTTTGTTTCCTAAATTTGCTCTGAATATTTAAGGTCAGAAACTAGATGTTTTGGAGACACAAGGAAAAATTGCAAATTGATAAAACACATGTATTGCTCATCTATTAAAACATGGTCGCGCAAAGGCTTTTTTCTAATGTCCTACCAATCGAAATAAGAGCGTGTTGGATGAACCTCGACGTTCATAAAAAGCCCAAGTTTTCACTACATCCAGTCTTTAATTAAATCATTTAGCGGTTAGGTGATAAAAAAATTACAGCCCGAACGAGCTCCATTAAATTTCAAAGCCGTGGCATATTGAAATTATTAAGGGTTTGACTTATGGGAATTTATTATAAGAAAGGAGCGTGAAGTACAACAATAACAGATGAATAAAGTAAAGACTCATGTTCAATCGACTTTGAAATTTACCACCCAATCACTAGGATATAAGTGGTCTGTTGTTTCATTCTGCATAGCCACGGCAAAATGGTTTATTTCCCTTACAGGTAACCATTTTTACTCCTGGGTGGAGAGAAGCACTTGAAAAAAGTTCATATTTTCAGTATATTCGGAAATAGAATTTCGCGATGTAAAAACGAAAGTACATCGCGAAAAAAGGTGACATAACGATTTACACACTATAAATAACGCAAGTAGATTGATCATTTTATATATAAAATATATACAATTCACTACGCATGCACAATTTGCATTCCTGGGTTTACCACGTGACGATGATGATCAATCTACTTGCGTTATTTATAGTTAACTGGTAGTTACCTGGTACCTGTACCCAGTAAAATTTATTACCGAATATACTGAAAATATGAAAACTTAACAACATTTTGTTTCAAGTAATGTAATATACCCCAGTCGTCTTATTTTAATCAATATAAACTAATATTTGTTAAAATACGGTATTTTAGAACTTTTATTTTTTCGTCATTCGTGGTTGACGGTTCCTTTTAGAGAATGCGAAACAATTTAATATGAAATTCACTGAGGTAACAATAAATAAGGCATCCCATTAACTATATCAATGACTTACTTTAAATGTTCGTAATATCGCTTCATTTCTTTTGCAATCTTTTGGTGACAGGTTTGTACTTTCCTTTTTTTGTCAATGCCGTGTTGCTACAGCCCTACTAACACAGGTGTTTAACTTATGCCATGCTTCTCTATCCATCTAACACAGATAGCATCAAACCTTTTCCTTGATTTTCAAAAATAAATGAAACTAATGTGGACGTGTGTGCCGACAAAAAAACATTCTTGTTGTGTACTGTTTGTAATTGTGAATTTAGGATTTGTTCTAATATTTAAGAATTATAAGGCAATCTTATTACACACTTCATGCATATTTAACTATTGTGTAAACTTATAACTAATATTTATGTGTGACAGAAGAATTATCAATTATTACTGACAGTGCTGGTGAAGACTAACCTAATACCATTTCGTATGATTCGAGGGGTATTTACACACTGATACGAGACACATATGTCAGTCTCAATGACGGTGAAACCTGAATTCAATATATACAATCCCTTAGTTGTCCCGATAAATGTGTCTAGATTTCTAATGAACTATGCCTGTTTGATTGTGAAATTTCACAGCCGATTGACCCCTTCTTTCTTAGGAAATTTTGCTCAAGCTAAAAGAACAACTGTTTTGTGAGTTTACAGAAGAAAGTGATCATCAATAAATCTCACCAATTGCGGCCAGCTTGGTGTTAGTAGTATATGTTAACATTTATGGTAATATGTAGGTCTGTTTTTCGTTGATGATTCTTCACCAAAATTGAACAGACCTGACTGGCGGAAAATGTCTCTATCGTCGACCCTCAGAACCTCTTAACGACTAGACCGGTAAAGAAATGGTGATGGTGATGGTGATGATGATGATGAAGATGATAATGATGAGGATAATGATGATGATGATGATGATGATGATGGTGATGATGATGGTGATGATGGTGATGATGATGATGATGATGATGATGATGATGATGATGATGATGATGATGATGATGATGATGATGATGATGATGATGATGATGATGATGATGATGATGATGATGATGATGATGATGATGATGATGATGATGTTGATCCAAATTGGGTCAATGTCATTGTGAGGTTGCGTTATAGATGGATGAGGAAAAGTCTTAAAACACCGTTTGATGTATAAAAAAACGTTGTCACAATTGACAATTGTGATAGACTTAATCTACTGCACCAGTTACGAGCAAATAGATAAAAGGACGGTCAGACAGAACAAATCAGTTTGCAAATCATAAATATCAACTATTGAGAACAAATTGCTCTGCATGCTGCTATATTTACATCAATGTGAAATAAATACTACTTTAATATTGAATAATTTGATTTTTTAGGGCAAAATAGACCTTTTATAGACTGAGGTACCGGCATAATACTGAACAGAACACTTTGGAATACTTGATTGTTATTTAAGAAAAGAAATATGTCAAACAATGAGCAGTTTTAAAAACTAGGACCAACTATGAGTAGCTAAAGAAAACTAGGAAAAAATAGGATGCTTAAAAGACTGTATTTATGTTACACGTCACCTTTGGTACATAATTTTTTTTCGAGAATGTCAACCTTCTTATAGCCATACAGACCTTTGAATTAGTTTAAGTCCATCGTATATCAATGACAAAACTCAAACTGAGCTCAAACGATCTAAAGCTGTGTATGGAAGAATTACTGAAGTCAGATAGTCACACGTTATTTTAGGTTTACCTTTAACGGAAAGACGGGAGAACAAAGGGACATACGAGCATAAACGACAGGAACGACCCAGTGGGCACCCAAACGTTGCTGCAACGTTGTATTTAGGTTGCAGTCAAATGTTGCAGTTTGGTTGTACCAATGGTGTATATGAATTTTTTCCCGACGTTTTTTCCAAAGTTGCTGCAACGTTTTTTTCCAAACGTCGCTGAAACGTTGTATTTAGGTCGCATTACAACGCAGTATTTTTAAAATAATTTAAAAATATATGATATAATATAAACTTTCATATACACCATTGTGACAACCAAACTGCAACGTTTGATGAAACGCCCGGGTAATGTTTTGTATGCAACGTTGTGGCAACGTTCGGTAATGGTTGCCGACGTTGCGACCAAAATATTACGTTGCAGCAACGTTCGCAAAACGTTCGATGCCCACTGGGGAATGGTACACTTATCTTCCTGATATATTATATAATAAGTTACAAAAAACATCTATGAATATGTCTAATATCGACAACACTTTCATTTTACATGAAATCATGAAAATCAATTCAATTAATGTTTAGCAAATAATGATTGTCAGATTAGTTCGCAAGATCAGTTCAATTTGCTTTTTATGGACAAACATCTCAAATTCAATACTGACCATGTTCCAAACATGGTTATCAATTATTTGTTATGATCATTTCAACGGACGATTGAATTTCTAACCAAACATTACATAATTTAACAACATCCTGTAAACAATATGTTTCAAAAGTCAATAAGTTTCATTGTCAGATCCGTAAAACAGATTTCTTGATCATTACACGCCTGTCAGAGTAGACACATGCCTAGTCCGCGATCATGTTCATGTTTAAATGATAGCGAAAAAACATTTCTGTATGAAACCACAGAGGCATAAAATAGTCTCATTTTCAGCCTCACTGGCTACGTTCCATTTGTTTCCTCTGACGATAAATAAATGGAAACGCACACCGGAATGCCAGACAAAAGAGCCTCAAAACAAGTAACAAGCATGTCACATAATGCGATTGTTGTAAATTTGATCTGGCAAAGGAGGTTCATGTTCACACAAACATTAACAAGCGTATTGTTTGCATGTGATGTGAGGTATTACAGAAGAACATCAATAGAAAATTAATACGCCGTGATAAAAACATTGATAATAAAAGCACCTGTAATCCAATAATGTTCCAGTAAAATGAACACTGTAATAAAATTTCATAATCCATGTTCTTCAATTGTAAATTCAATTTTATAGCACTAAAATGTTATCACACACAGACCAATGAGTAAAATGCATGCAGATAAAATAATTATGATCAAAATTGTTAACACAAACATTTAAACATTTGTGTTTTAGCTACAATACATCCAAAAGCATAAGAGTTAGCGAGGCACACATAAGGCCGATTAAATGAATAGAACCAGTTCGTTGGTTTCTCTAAAACCAGCTAGTATAGGGATTGAATCACAATCCATTAAACATCCGATTTACGTAGTATTTTGTTAGTCAATGAATGACAGAAAAATCATCAATTCAATAACATACATTTCATTTGGCTAAATGTATACGAAACACATATATTGCATTTTGCAATCAGGTGCTATTTTGCCACGTGAAACCATATTTTATTATTGACCATGAAACCATTTGAAATAAATGCACTGCATCTAATTTATTTGGCTGTTTGTGACGTTTATAGAATATATTCGCGATATATTCATACCACAATATTACTCCTGACAGGTTTGAGGTACAACACGAAAAAGGTATAAAATTTCAGCAAAAAACAGCGTGGTGAAAGACCTTTGATTAATTAAATCATAATTATGCATACGTATATTTATATTGCCTTCGTATCCATTGCAGGGGCGCGCATCCCAATACATTTATGTACAAACGCGACATTTACATATAAAAGACGGAAGTACATTTAACAATGTGCATACCAGTAAACCGACATCATAGTCTAGGATGTTTCACTTATTCTCATTTTTTAAGTTGAAAGAACACAAACCGTTTGCAAAACATACTGTCAATAATCGACTGTTTCCACGCTTCACTGCTTGCTTACTTAGCAAATCTAAGATAACAAAAGGTTTATCTAGTGATCCTGCTCGTTGGATTATAGGAATTCATAGCCGATTCGCACTTTATTGGACATCTCGATATAATAGACCGCAATATAAAGGAGTTGCAGTGTAATGATTACTGGTACATATTTTTACCAGACGAAATTCCACTACACAAACAAAACATCGGGATTACCAATAGCTGATCTCAGGCCTCATGACAGTAATACCAACATATCACAGCATCTAAACAGTGAACACATGTTCTGATGTTTCATGACTAAGGAAATCTTAATAAGATTACATATAAAATAACATATATAAATATGTCATAAACAAAGAAGATTATGTGCATGCACATATACAAAAAACTTCTTGTAAGGGTACGGACATTTTTAATGCTATCAAGTACAATACGATTTCACAGTTAATCACTATATATACCATCTTTTAATTGGCATTTGCCTCCCGTACATTTCACACGTGCATATTTTCCACCAAATATATCGGCATCTGTCTAATACGCGTCAAAACAAAAATCCAATTTAATTGAAATCAGCATCGACCTATAGAATGATATAGTAACAAGAATTTTAAAATATTATAAAAGGTGTAATAACGAGACGCTCACAATGGCGTCGTCCATGCCGAAATATTTTTTTCGCAATATTATACCCTTTATTATTTGGGTTTAATGTTTAAATGCCGCTTACTTTCCAGCCATATCCGTAAGAAAGTGATTAGCGTTTTTCGTATTCATATTCGCTTTATATCTCGACTTGACCTTGACTCGCTATGAATTTTCTTGGAGAAAGCTGTAATTTTGTAATCGCACTAAGAAATAATGTAGCAGGTAAAGTCGAGATATAGATCGAAAATTGTGCGAAGTCATATCAGAGTTATAGGGGTGGTATATGCGAATAAACTATCTACCAATCTGATTGTCTTTATTGCTTTATTGTTGTGATACAATTCCTGATTATGTTTTATGACTATTTGTGGCCTTTATAAAGACTAGTATTTCATGGGACGAATGTGTATACTGTGCCTTTTTTAATAGTCTACTATTGCGAGCTGTTGCATGTGTCGCCGCTGTTTTTTCATGACAGGTGAACAAGAATCAATAATGCTTTCTTTCCGGAAAGTAATCCATCGTGCATATCATGTATACAAATGAAGAGAGGGCATAATATTTCAGGATATTACAGAACAAGAAAACACACGCGATATCCACATGTGACACTAAGAAAAATTTGAACTCAAATTAGCTGTCAGCATGTTTACTCGGCTATTGAAATTTACTGTTGTTTTGTTCTTGCCGTGGTAGTCACAGAATAATACATTTGCAGTACGTGTGACCACCATGCTCATTAGCTTCAAAAGAATTTCCTTTCGTCTCAATTTTAACATAATGTTTTGCATTTAGAAAAAAAGTGCTTTGTCATGGATAACAAAACTGAAAGAAATAGTTGGTTAAGATAGTGGGAAACAGTTAAATATCAAATGCACTGGGGCAACATATGAGTAAGGCATCCCATAAAATATATCAATGACTTACTTTAAATGTACGTAATATCGCTTCGTTGCTTTTGCAATCCTTTTGAGACATGTTTGTTAATTTTCCTTATTTTGTCTATTTCGCGTTGCTACAGTCCTACTCACACAGTTGTTTAACTTATGACATGAATCTCTATCCGCCTAACACAGAATCGAACCGTTTTCTTGACTTTACCATATCAATGAAAACTATGTGAACGTGTGTGTTGACAAGCAAAGATTCTTGGGCTGCTCTGTTTGTAATTGTGAATTGAAGAATTTGGTCTCATATATAAGAATTGTAAGACAATCTTATATAGTGCTACAAAATTCATGCATATTGAACTATTTTGTTTACTTTTTTACTAACAATTATTTTGTGACATATAATAATCTAATACCACCTCGTCTGATTCGAGCAGTTTTTACATACCGATACGAGACACATATGTCAGTCTTAATGACATTGAGACCTCATTTCAATAGAAAATCCCACTGTTCTCCCGATATATTTGTCAAAATTTCTAATGAACTATGCGTGTTTGATTGTGGAAATTCACAGCTGATTGCCCCCTTTTTGTTCTTTGGAAATTCGTCTGAAGCTGAAAGAACAAATGTTTTGTTAGTTAACAAAAATTCTACCATGAAGAAAGTGATCAACAATAAATCAGTTAAGGCAGCTTGGTGATAGTAGTATATATTAACATTTATGGTAATATGTAGGTCTGTTTTTTTCCTAGATTATTCTTCACTTAAATTGAACAGACCTGACTGGCGGAAGATGTCTGTATCGTCGTCCCTTATTTCCTTCCGACGACTAGACCGGTAAAGGGAATGGTAATGATGATGGTGATGATGGTGGTGATGATAATGATGACGACTATGATGATGATGATGGTAACGATTATAATGATGATGAAAAGTGATGTTGGATGATATGGGTAAATTGAGAATGGTCGTAACTAGCACACTACGTAAGTATCATCAAATCATGTGGGTACAACTTGTTACAATACAATCTGAATAACTACGAATTATCCCATTTCAAATCCAAATCGGGTCAATGTCATTGTGAGGTTGCGTTATGGATGGATGCGGAAAAGTCTCAAACACCGTGTGATATAAAAAACAACAAAAACAAAATTGTAATAACTGGCAATTGTGGAAGACTAAATTTACTGCACATTTTACGGGTGTATAGAATAAAGGACGGACAGACCTAACAGTACGAAATTCTGGGAGACATAACAAGCGTTAACATGATTTTTAATACTCATTTTTCTAGGGATGATCGAATTAACATTAAAAACTGAGTAAATATATAACGTGTGCAAATCATAAATATAAACTATTGACAACAAATTGCTCTGCATGCTGATATATGTACAACAATGTGTTTGTATATATATCACATGTAGAGCCATTTGTTGTAAATAGTTTATATTAAATGTTATGATTTGCATTTTTTAAACTAATTGTATCTAAAGCAATTGGACTTTCCGAGACTTATCGAATATAATTACAAATAGACAATGCTTAATTTACACAAACCCACATTGTCAAAAGAATTGATAACTCAACTGAACTGAATGGTCCTTCAAACATTTTTAGGACAAAATGGGCCTTTTATAGACTAATTTACCGGGATAATACTGAAACGAAAACTTGTGAATACTGGGTTGTTATTTAAGAAACAAAGAGCTGTTTCAAACACTAGCACAAATTATGCGTAGTTAAAGAAAACTTAGAAAAAACTAGGAACGCTTTAAAGCCACTGCGAGTTTTTATGTTACGTGTAACTTTGGGAACATCAAACATTTCGAGAATGTCAAACTCCTAATTACCATGAAGACCTTCCGAATCAGTGTAAGTCCGTCGTAGATCAATGACAAGCTCACAATGAGCTCACACGATGTAAAGCTATGTATGGAAGCATTACTGAAGTTAGATTTAGACATGCTATTTTAGGTTTACCTTGTACATGAAGACAGGAGAACAAACAGACGTATGGAAATAAAAGACAGGAACGGCTTGTATACTAATCTGCCTGATCAATGATTTGTAATGATCATTTCAGCAGGCGATAGAATTTCTAACCAAACTTTACCCGATTGCAAATTGTTCTGGAACCAATATGTTTCAAAAGTCAATATTTTTCATTGTCTGATCCTTACAACAGATACCCATATTTCTTGATCATTACATGCCTGTCAGAACAGACACAGTAACAGTCCGCAATCATTTTGCTGTTTTAATGATTGCGGACAAACATTTCTGTATGAAACCACAGAGGTATAAAATAGTCTCATTTTCAGCCTCACTGGCTACGTTCCATTAGTTTCCTCTGACAACAAATAAATGGAAACGTACACCGGATTGCCAGACAAAAGTGCCTCTAAACAAGTTACACACATTTCACATAATCCGATTGTTGTACATTTGATCCGATAAAGAAGGTTCATATTCGCATTAACATTAACAAGTCTAGTGATTGCATGTGATGTGAGGATTACAGTAGAACATCAATCGAAAACTATGAAGCCATGATAAAACATCAACAGTAAACGAACCTGTAATCCATTTATATACCATTAAAATGTAAACTGTAATCACATTTCTTAATCAATATTCTTCTATGTGTAAAATCACTTTGATGGCATTATTATGTTATCATAAACAGACAAATGAGTAAAATGCAGATAAAAAAACAATGGTCAACATTGTTAACAAAAAACATCAAAATCCATTTCAGCTCAAATGTATCAATAGCATACGGGTTAGCGAGGCACACTTCAATGGACAGAACCAGTGCTTTGGTTTCTTTGAAACCAACCAGTATAGAGATTGTATAAAATATTTCTTTCATTAAACATTTGCTTAATTTTCTTCTTCATAATAGCCGGGACAAAATCATGTTTCAATGAGTCACCGAAAATTGATCAGTTATATAACATATATTGCTTCAATATTTCATTTGTCCAAAGTTATACGTAATAAATCTTTTGGTATTTGCAACCAGGTGCTATTTAGCACCATGAAACCATATGATCTTATTAACCACGATAGCATGTCAAATAAATACACTTTAACTCCGTTTTATCGCGGTTTGGAAGGTTCATAGATCACAATCGCGATATATCCATATCACTTTATATATCCTGACAATATAAAGAAGTGAAACTCCAGCTGCTATGTAGTTTCAGCGAAAACACAGCGTAAAAGACATTTGATTAATGAAGCATGATTAAAAAATAATAATATATATATATATGTATATATATATATACAAAGCGCCAGTAACGCGGTCTCGGTTGTTTTCAGACTATACTTAAGGGGTCAATATTAAAAACGGGGTCTGTATACAACCCCGCGTTATAGGCACCTTTAATTACTATGAGGGGGGTATAGGGGAAGTAATGCAATCAAATGTCACAATAAGGTCTTATATCGAAAACCACGATCACGTCTAAAATTTAAAGTTTGTATACCTCGCAATTAATGTTGCTATATATTTCCTTGTATGAGGTATGAGACGTTAAATAAATGACGTATTTATATATAATACTATATTAGGTACCCCTATATACCTTAATTCGTGTAAATATCGGATAAAAAAGGGTATGGAGGTACATGTATTTAAAGTGGGAACCCCATGACCTATTTCTAAATCAGATTTCCCGTAACTGTGTAACTGGCGATATGTGTGAATACATATATATATATATATATATATATATATATATATATATATATATATATATATATATATATATATATATATATATATATATATATATATATATATATATATATTTATTTGGCCTTCGTATCCATTTTAGGCACGCGTATCCAAATAAATTTACATACAAAAGAAGAGACATTTACATACAAACAGACAGACGTAAAATTTAACAATTTGCATACCAGTAAATTGGCATCATAACCTAGGATGTTTCACTAATTGTTCATTCTGTGAAAATTGAAAACAGCCCCAACCGTGTGCAAAACATTCTTTCACATACCAATCAACTGTATTCACGCTTCACTGCGTAGCATAGTAAGCAACAAAGTTAAGGGTGAAATACTACCGACTACTTTGCTTACTTAGCAAATCTCCGATTATAACATGTTAATTAGTGATAATGCTCGTTGTATTTAAGGAGGCAATTGCCGATTTACAGGACGTCTCCATATAATGGACCGCCATATAACGCAGTTGCAGTATCTCCAGATTTCTGGTATCTATTTTTCCAAGACGAAATTCAACAACACAAACAAAACATCAGGATGACCAATAGCTGATCTCAGGCTACATGACAGTGATATCTTTTAATCACATCATGTAAACAATGAACACATGTTCTCCTGTTTCATAACTGAAGAAATAAATTGAAGGATGCAGACAGTTGTTGACACGAGGCTTGCTGTGGTTACAGAGGCCAGTATGGACAAAAATGAAGGATTGATAGATTTATATCGCTTGCTTAATAGCAGACGCAAGTAAAACGCCTCACAGCTTTAAAGTGTCCCTGACACATACCCATGACATGTTATTGCATAACTTAACGCATGATGGACAACTTGTAAGCAAATGAATACTGTTTACATCATTTTTGTGGCATGGAGACTAGTTTTTATCGGAATGATTTGGCGTCTGTTTTTCCAACCCACTGTTTTCACGCTTCACTGCGTAACAAAGTAAGTTACACAGTAAAGGGTGAAATACTACCAACTATTTTTGCTTACTTAGCTAATCTCATATATAAAGAAGGTATCTAGTGATCATGCTTGTTGTATTTTAGGCGGTCATAGCCGATTCGCACTATATTGGACATCTCGATATAATGGACCGCCATATAATGGGGTTGCAGTATCTCCAGATTACTGGTATCTATTTTTCCAAGACGAAATTCCACAACACAAACAAAACATCGGGATGACCAATAGCTTATATCAGGCTACATGACACTAATATCTTTTAATCACATCATGTAAACAGTGAACACATGTGCTCCTGTTTCATAAGTGAGGAAATAAATTGCAGGATGCAGACAGTTGTTGACAAGAGACTTACAGGTTACAGAAGCCGGTATGGACAAATATTGAGGATTGATATATTTATAGTACTTGCTTAATCGCAAACACAAGTGAAACGCCTCTCAGGTTATAATGTGTTCCTGCCACATATTTATGACATGTTATTGCATAAATGAACACATACTGGGCATATTGTGAAGCAAATGTATACTTTTTGCATCTTTGTCTGGAGTTTATCGGTATAAGTTGGCGTAAGTTTTTCCAACCTCCTCTTCATTTTCCTGCTTCAAATATTCTAAACGCAGAGTATAACAGATAATCATTTATTTGTAAAATAATATTAGCAGATAAATAGTGTTTAAAACACAAAATATCAAAAGTTGTATAACATCAAGAGTGTCATGTTCAAAATAGTGTAAAATCAGCAATAAAATATTGCCCAACTTTAAATTGCACCATTTTGGTGTTTGATGCAATTTATTATTTTGTAATATACCTTGACGGGAATTGTTTTATAAAGTACAGAAGTTATATTTCAAGAGCATTTCCAATTAATGTTAATATTGCACATTTAGGTTGAATATTATCGATCTGTTTAATTATCAAACAACGCTCGACACATTAATATTAAAACGATGTCAAACGGGAAATTGCAGTTGATAATTGCCGACGTAGTTTCTTGAACATATTGTTACACTTATTCATTTGAAATATTATTTAAAGACTTTTATATGTTTTATGCATTGGAGCCAATTAGCACAAAGGTTAAGCAAGCCACATGAAAAGAGCAGTAACTGTTGTTTAATACAAATGCAATATACACAGGGTTGTCCCCCTTCTTTGTTGATTAAAAGAGTCGCCTTATTAAAGGGGCCTTTTCACATATTTTTTGCATGTTTTGAAGTGTGTCATTAAATGCTTAATATTGATAATTGTAAACATTGGAAATACAAATCTCCATTAAACAATCGAGAATAAAATTTAAAAAAGAAAAAAAGTAACCATAAATTGGGCTCGAACCACTGACCCCTGGAGTCCTAGTAAAAGTATGTACCATTAAGACCACTTGGCCATCCGCGCTCACGCAATATAGAAAGTATTTTATACTTAAAATAAGCAATCCTCGTAGTTTCACAAAATATAACGACAACAACAAAACTGCAAATTATTCCATCGTTTCGCGTTGCAACGCTTTATAGTTTTCTGGTTTTTAAATCGTCAAAAGATGCATATATTGGCTATTTTATAGCATGGTTAATGTTCAGTATTACTGTTTTTTCACACATGTCATAACTAAAACGAAAATTTGCGAATCTGAAAAAAGGTTTTTAATTTTGTCAATTTACCAAAACGTGAAAAGGCCCCTTTAAAAAATTTTTCTGTGCGTTTTTATGTTTTGCAAAAAGTACGCTGGTTAATTTTTTAATAAATAAGAACTTAAAAAAAAGTAATACCCCTTACGTGTATTTCAAGTTCGAATATCATTTGATTTTAGACTAAGAGCACACAAAACGAATTGTATGTATATTCATGTTAAATATTTTCCCAGTAATGATGGAATTTTTGTATAAACGTTGCTATGGGTGTTTATGTTTCATATGAGCTAAATATGTAACACGTTACTGAGATATGAGAGAAGCATCAATACATGTATCAGGAATTTTTGAATACTGAATCGTTTTTTAACGCTCGTTTATGTTAGTTAAATATATAAACAGAAAAAATTTCTTATCATATTGATAAAAATGTATTCATTTATAAATTGCAAACATGGGGTACGACCTTGTCATACGAATATTGATTTCTATATAATTTTTTAATAACAGGCAATAAGGTATAAGCACTGTGAGCACCGCAGAAGGATTAACAGAGTACGTTTTTGCCTGGAAATATAACAGTTATATTAACATGGACACTTTTATCAATCTTAATATAACAAGCATTTGTAATATCAGCAAACATGCAAAAACCTGAGCACGAATAAACCGACTGTGTGTACATACCACAATTAAAACATGTGATATATGGTAATATTGGGAAGGTTATGTATATGTGTCGAACATACTAGATCCGAAATTCATGGAAACACGTGAACCGCTTTTAGTTCGAATTTTATTCATCGAATTCGAATTCATTCATTGACAGCAACCAGCCAACCGGAAAACGTCGAGAACTCGTTGCCATGGAGCGTCCCACTTCCGTGATGCCCAGACGTGACCGTTCTGATCCAGACCTTATTTCCACGCTCGAGTTCCACCACTACCGTGCGGCTCCCACTGACGTCATTGAGTGAGCCAGTTGCTTGGATGAAGTTGTACAGGATATGGGCGCCATCTACGTGAAATTGTGACATTCTTTGCGATAACAACACTACATTTGAACTGGTTAAACATAAAAATGAACGCCTTTTTGATATATGTTGCGCTAATAACAATATATTCGAAGGTATTAAAAAACGCAATTGTGATATGTGTTGCGATAACAACAATGCAATCAAAAGGATTAAACATTTAAGTAAACGCACTTGGCGTCTGTGAGACGGTGAAAGAAAAATTTGTCAAACCAACTATAAGTCAACGAAGAATGCTAGTAATGACATTAATGCAAATTGGATTTTTTAATTTCAGCAATGGTAAGAATGTACGACAAATGTACAACTATTGCAAAGATAATGAAATGTGTTTGCATGACCGAATTGTTTCTTTATGAGTGACACCTTGAAGAACATGATGATATATCTGTCAATTTAAATTATGTGGTTTTAATTAGAACATGGGCGATATCTAGAGATAGAGCGTGTGCTTCAAAAACAGGTCAATTTATGCCGGGGCAGTTCTGTAACATTAATATATGAATGTTAATAAAATTTAAGGACGTGTTGTGTAAATAAAATATCATGAGTAGAAAACCTTTTGGAAAAATCTTAAAAAGATGATGAATGAATTAAACAACAATATGACTTAATTTAAAACCGCTATGCTCAGTTATGGATCTTTTAAAGAAATTTGTGTACAGATTTATGTACTAACAATTTTCTGTTTGAACACATTTGTTCAGTTAATTGTGTTTTACTGCATTTTAAACGTTTTGTTTTGTTATTTTAAGATGGACACGCTTCTATTAATAACGTGTTTTACAGCAAAGCTTAAAACAGATAAATTGAACAAAATGTGAAGTATTTGCCTTTCATTTCGAAACTGAACGTTAAATATAAATGTTCATACGTGTAAACATATGCTATTTATTAAACAAAATATAAACTTAAATAGAACATAATCATATCAAATGACAGATTCACTTGAAATGTAAGACATACACTGATACCGCAAGGACGCATTTTTGGACACATGTGTCAGTCAATAGTTGTCCCATAATGATAATTTAATCATACAGATGTGAATTACAAACTCCGCAAGGAAGTTAGAGGAGATCAACGCACACACGTTTACATTGTAATATTATATAGTGGGAAAAAAACAGACAAAAGCATCAGTATTCTTCAAAACAAAAACTGTTTGCAGCTAAAACACTTGTTTAATGCCATAAAAACAGAAACGTCATTCAACCTTGAATATTTGAGTGATAGGTTAAATAGATTAAAACAAAATAATAATTTGGACTTAATATTCAATAGTGGAAACACGGACACGGGCAATATTTCTGCACAAACAAGTTCATGCACAAATTGCTTTCTTTACGATCATCAAACGTTTAGAACATTAAAACTGGTTAAAGTTTGAACGAGATCAACATAGTTATTAAAGAGGAGTTGACCCCAAAGCCTAAGGCGACGATATAATCTACGTTTTAAAAACAGGAACAGGGACATCGTTCTGCCAAATTCGACGCAGCCCCAAATCCTTTATTTTGTATCATAAAGGTCATTCAACTGTAAAAGTTTGAACGATATCCACATGTGCGTTAAAAAGAAGTTTAAAACAAACAATTGCAATGCATAATTCCCCCTATTCCCACTTTATGGGGCCATAAAAAGGAGAACTGAATGCGCATTATATTCAAAGAGTCATCTTTTGTGTTTAATATTCCATACCCTTTACAAATTGCAGATATTCGTTTTCCCCGGGCTCCATCAGAATGTCCATGTGAAACACGTAGTATCCTCGTACAGGGGCGGTGAATATACCCGTGCCAGAGTCGTAGGCTGTTCCTGAATTGGTTATCACCCGGTCAAAAATGATCGGTTGCCCTGAGTTCAGACCGGTCAGATTCGGCGGTCTTATGGTGGCAGTAAACGCAACTGTGACGTCCGTAAGCTGACCTGGGTTAACATTAATCGCAACAAACAACGGTTATTGGCATTATTCACCATCTAGTTATCACAATATAATCGTGTAAAGAACATAATGCATAAACATTTGGTGACGTTATTATATGTTTTCTTTTCAGTGGAATTCAGAAGTTCTTCTTGGTGAAAGAAAATACGCTCTCAGTTTAATTATAAAACTATTGAGTTTTCAAAGTACTGAAATAAATTAATCATGTTTTAAAACATTATACATCATTAAAATTTTTTACACATAAAACTGCGTGAAGATTATTCCGAAACATGCGTTAACTAAAATCGAAGAAAGATATAAGAAAACACATATTTATCTGCTATAAAACAGTACATTAATCATAACTCTTTTTTCTAATAAAAAAGTTATTTTGTATTACTTTATTATTTCATTTTTATGTCAAACTGGGTTTCTCTCGGATTTTATTTATTCAATTATTATAAAAAAGCAGATAATACAAATAACATTGACTGTCCCTGCATAATAATCAAGTAATTGTTTCGCTCTATGATCATAACAATGTATTTTTTAAACCAATCGTGAAATAACCATAGACTATTCACTGGAAACAATACATATCTTCTATTTTCTATCATATTTATTTACACACTACGCTTGCCGACACAAAAAGACGACGAAAAAAACATGGGTAATGTATAACTGAAAATGCTACTTATTTTATGCTGCTTTGATATTTTTTTTGTTTGAAACGAAACGTTGTAGAAAAAAATATGAAAGATTATTTAACTTATCTCATACAAGGAGGTTATATATTTCATATTAACTGACCCTATTGAAATCAAAACGTCTTACGCTTTATACTACTCATGTTCATTGAATTCACCAGGGTGACGTGCTTTTTCAATTGGTCAGCCATCGACATCATCTCATTCCTTAAACGTTCGTTGTGTTGTCTCTCGAGTTCAAGTTCATTCCGGAGAGTGTTCAAACCATATTCCAACGCTTCGTTTTTCTCAGCTAACGCTGACAGCGTACGTTCAATATCGTCGGACGTCATCTTACACGTCACCGAACTATACGTTGCTATTACAGTAATCAATAACAACAGCATTTTCAACTTATCGTCGTGATGCTCAGTGATATTCTTTTAACTTTTTGGCGTGTCGATTGTATCACAAATCAGTCCCGTGTGATTTATTTATAAACAATTCTTATCAGTCAGAAAACGGAATTTAGGTTAATTGAAGACCTTCGGAATGCACTGTCCTAATTTGGATGACGTGAAGCCGCGTGTTTGAACTCGTTGATTAATGGTTATCTTTATTAGCTGTTGAACACGTACAAGGGCAGCAATTGGTTGAACAATACATGCAACTGTATTTTGTTCATATGTATAATTCGTGCATATGCTAATTTAGAGTCAACAAATGCATTGAGCGTATATGAAAGGCTAACACGAATACAGAAGCATCGGTAAAATCCAAAGAATTATTACTGTATAATTTTACTTTTAAAGTTTTTTTTATCGCGGTTGCAGTTCATACTAATAGATCAATGCTCTTGGAAATGTGAATTATTTGGTGATGTCGTTCGCTGTTAAGGGTTATTATACATACTCGTTCAATTTATAAACTCTTATTTGAAATCAAAATCATCTGCATAACTTACAGCATATACAGATATTCCGGTTCAGGTTTTTCATTTGTATTCGTATAAATAAAATTATTTTACTATTCAGTATTCAGCTTCTCAACGCATCAAATCCCTTTGTTAAAAAAACAACAAATAGTCATAATGATTTATTTTAGTAGTATACAATGTAATAGTTCATATAAACACATATTTGAAATTTATTCGTTAGGTAAAGAAAAACATAGTATCTCTTTGAGTTTCTACAAAGTGTTTCCCTTCCAGGAGAACATTAAATTCGTGGTAAATGCATTTTTGATAAAGTTCCAACTGTTGCTTTTGGTTATGTGGAGTTTGTATTGTTTTTATTTTGCTATTGATGCTACTTTTACTGTATATCATAGCAAAAGGAACTCCAAAACTCTATCTGGAAAGAACTAATTGTTCTTATATACTTCTAACAGAACACCAAATATAAACATGGGATCAGCGCATTCAAACGGTCAGTGCAACGCATTGGGCCTTTAAACCAGTTTGAGAGATAGCCGAGCCTAAAGTTTTATCAATACCAAAAGCGCACCTTAAACGATTTAATCGAAGATACATTTGCAGAAAGAAAATAAAAATATAACTGCCAAAACGTTACGCGTAGTTCCAATACTGAAAACATCATGTGTGTACACGTGTCGTAGTTTAACGAAAACCTCTTAAAATCATTTGTGGCGAGATTTTAATGATATTACTATACCATGTAATACGGTCCATCTATACCAGATATGAAACTATTAAAATAGCAAAGTATCTATATTCAAAATGCAAAAAAAACCTAGATGTAGAAATATTGTAAATATGGCTCATCCCAATAACCAAACGATAGTGTAGATTATGGCAGTATGCATGGTTGGAATGCTAAATTCTGACGGATTTACTTACATGCTCTCGTGTTACATGGTCTATATGAATTAACAATATTATACATATATTATAATTATCGTCTTGTATGCAGGATTTCCTCATCAACAGAAGAACATGCACGAAACGATGGGGTCTATATTACGTGTTTCGATTTTTGAAAACTATTACACGAGTATAGTGTTGTTTTTGAAGCGAAGGGAGAATGTTTAGTACACGAAAACGATATAAAAATATAAACGTTTTTTAAATATGTATAAATAATATGTAAATACCAAGTGACTAGGTAAATGAGTAAGACATTAAAGATGGTCTCCGAGTCCATAATATCCTGTTACCATTATGACGCCATAATAGTATGAGTCCTTCTTAAGTTACAACAATACTACCCATATATCTTGATCATTACATGCCTGTCAGAGTCTACGTTACAATGAAAGGTACGTCTGTACGACAACGCGATACGGTGTCATAACAACAACGGTTACAGCGTCTTGACAGTTATAGACATACACAGGTAAATTCTTTGTTAAAACTTACACGTAAACGGGATTTGGCATTTATTTTCATTTATTAATGTTTCTTTACTTGCTACCTAAGCTATCGAGACATTTTCTAGAGTTAAATCATGATACAAGAAAGAAGTTCAAGCTCAAAACATAGAAAATCCAATTAATTCGTTGTTTCTGGCTTGCAGTTTCTGTCACGATGATTATTTTTAATGATTTGTATCAAGTTCGCTCTTTTACAAACATATGATGCCCATGTGTATACTATTATTGGTGATTTCTATCCGATTATGCAAAATAGTTGTAGCATGTCAACTCCGTGTACATGTTACGGTATCTTCTCTTATGACTAAGACATGTTACATCTTCTTTACAGCGTTACAGCGCCTGCATGAAGTCAAATTTACATCCATGGAGATTTCGTTCCACGATAGTAGCATTTTGGACGTGAGTATGGAGGTCGCCATCGATTGCAACAATTTGTGGAAATACATGGGAGACTTCACCAAGCCTGAGACGATTATGAAGAGGAAAAACTGTCGACAACAGACCTACTGATGACCATCAGTCACATCAATGCCCTTGAACCATCAACTGCAGTTCACCATATGTTTGACGACGACGAATGAGCTGTTAAATGATATTGAACTGAACTCTGTGTGAAAGTGAATAATGTGATAAGTTTCTGCATGTACTTGTATGTTTAAAATCCACTTGTATTGTGCTAAATGTATGTGTTACAAATTATGTAAATGTTTATAAAAGGCAAATATTATATTAAATTTAAAATGTGGTTATGTGACTGACTGATATTATTGAAATGTTTCTTCACTGTTATATATTGCATGTTGTAAATTATGTTAATGTATATATGTACGAATAAAAATTAAATAAAAGAATATCAAATATCATGAGTTTATTTTCTTTCATGCACAATTTGTAAAAAGTGCATTCCTTAAATTGAGTAAATTTAGTAAATCATAAACATTATTACTCAGTTACTTATTACCTCAATTACTGTAAAGAATTTAACAGGAATGTAGAAAAGATTTCACACATCTGAAGTGAGGAATTCAATAAGATATTAAGGCCATTTAAAAGCAAGACTACATTTTGGGCATTTATTTGTATTTCTTTATGGCGTTTTTTTAATCAATCAGTAATACAATTTTTAAATATTTGGTACATTTTATAGATAAAATTACAGTAAAAATATTTAATTAAAGACTGAAATAATCTTAGAATCGCAAATTCATTAATATTTGTTTATGTTTTTTTAATAGATCAGTACTACAATATTTTACAATATAAAAAAGTGAAACTCCAGCTGCTGGAGCAGTATAGAATTTTCATAAAAAACAATTAGTTGGTCCTTTATTTAAGGCAAGTGACCGATTGCCCAAACAGTACAAAACAGCACAATACAGCACAATACAAACCAACATAAACACAAAATATGAATAAAGCTGGGGTCACCGCCTTGGAACGGTCAATGCAAAGCATTGGGGGTTTAAACCTGGTTATAGAGCGCTCAACCTCACACTTGGCCCAGCAATATTCATTATACATTTAAGTGTAAATAAAATTTAACGTCATAGCATTGTAACTCAAATTAAACAATAATAAAAGGGAATTAAAACGTATTCAATTTAATTACTATTTAATTACTCAATTGCATTGAAGATACAAGAGTAACAGAGTTACAACTTTTTGACGAACGATCAAATAAAACTATTAACAATTGTCAACTACATTCCTTCTTTATAGAAAAGATTTGAGAATATAGCATCATGGAGTTAATATCTCAGATAATCATCGCGCAAATACAGGAAGAAGCAGCAATAATGGGTGTAAAAATTCCATATTACATAGCTTGGTTGTTTATGTGACTGCTAAAAATAATAAAAATAATTAAATCAAACAAGAAACGCCTATCAGAGAGAAAATATAAATAAAATGGAACGTTATAAACCCAATGACCTATGCATGTAGATTACAACTGGGAAAGTCGGTCGTATGACGTCACAAAAATCCATAATGACATAATGACGTGAACAAATTCCAGGGGCAGTACTAAATAAAAATATTAATGGGGCTGTGCTACTAGTAAAACAAGTTTAGGTGATTTAATATTAAGAAGCAAATGAATACAAATGGTAATTCCATTAAAGCGACATTATTGGAATCAAACAGTATATAGGTGTTTTGACAACTGAAGACAGAAATGATTTGATGTACGATTTGAGTCCAAATGTAGTTTACATACAGATTTGTTCATACGACACAATGACACAATTTTATTCAACAGTGAAAAATGCCTATAATGTAGTATTCATGCAGATTTCTTCATACGACACAATGACACAATTTTATTCAACAGTGAAAAATGCCTATAATATCAACAATGATTCCAATTTTTTTTTAAACATTTGTTAATAGCATCAAACTAAATTGAAGATGTTCTATTAAGTCAGTCTTTAAATCAACATTTATTATTACTATTATTTTTTTAAACCTTTAAATAAGTCAATATTGATTTATTTAATACGTAAACTTGCTTTCAATAAAGTGACATTTTAAATTCAATCTACATTGTTGGTTTTGTACCTAAAAGTATTCTTTTTAAAAAGTTCAGTGGTAGCTCATTCAGGCCCCTGAATTCTTTACTGTAGGCATTGCGTCAATTAATCAATTAAAAATTAATCACCAGTTTGCAAATATATGCCCCTGATGTAAGCCAATAATAGGTGCCATTAACATCTCATTGTAGGTATACCTCTATAAAGATCAATTTTACCGAAACCTCCACAACATTTACTATATAAATATATATATATAAATATATATAAATATATATATATATATATATATATATATATATATATATTACTATATAATACAATTTACCGAACTTGTTATTTACCGAAACCTCTAGTAGCCGTCGATACAATACCGTAACCTTAAACATGGTGTATTAAATGCACTGTAACACTCTCTGTAAGACGCCGTAACATTTCACATTTTACATGCAGTTAATTTTGAGACAGATCTTGATAAGACTGATTCAATATTTTTTCTTGCTTTCGTTTGTTTGCATTTTCTTCTGTTTAATGTCAGACTTTGAATTATATTCCAATGATTTTATGAGTTGTCTATACAGGTCTGTAAAACTTCGATTTTATCGATAACATAGGAATAAATTACATGGCAAGCTATGAAAGAGAACACAATATCCGTATAAAATTTAAAATTGGCTTATACATACAAAAACTATTCAAAATTACCGTTATTTACCATTTATTTTTACAACGTCCCCTATAGTCAACAAACTGTGGTAAGACGCCGTAACCGTTGTAGTTATGACGCCGTTGTCGTGTCGCGTTGTCGTACAGACGCACCTCTCATTGTTACGTAGTTCAGCGAGAGTGAGAGTAGACGCATACTTAGTTCGCGATCATGTTCTTGTTTTTATTTATGAGCGTTAGCTCAAAAATAATGTAGAGGCAATTTTGCAATCAGTATGGGCTTAACTACGCTAGGAACCTTAACCCGTGACTGCCTGTGTGGATAACTGCAGTAAAATTAAGCAGACGACGAATGCTAAAAGCGTCTGCTCTAACAACCGCATTTGCCTGTTTATAGTTCCCACTGGTACACTACATAGTGTGTATGTATTCAAAAGTATTTAACAGCTTGTAAGACAACGTTGGCCAGTCTAGTGTTTATCATTGAAATCTGTACATATTGGCTGCTTTCAGGGAAAACGGGGCTTAATGCATGTCAAATAAGATTAGACTGTGCATACTGATTAGCTGTATCAATGATTTGAAAAAACAAACACATCTCGACCTGTGCTTTAAGACACACTTTAAAAAAAAAATTGAATTGTTTATGGTCATTTCAAACTTGCGAAATAAAAAGCTATAACATAATTTTAAAAACGGAGTTGCGTCTAAGATTATACAACAGCGAACAAATTCAGTGCCTTCAGCGCTTTGATTATAATAGCGAACAAACATTTCTGTATGAAACCACAGAGGCATGAAATAGTCTCATTTTTTTCAGCCTCACTGGCTACGTTCCAGTAGTTTCCTCTGACGATAAATAAATGGAAACGCACACCGGAATGCCAGACAAAAGAGCCTCAATACAAGTAACAAGCATGTCACATAATGCGATTGTTGTAAATTTGATCTGGTAAACAAGGTTCATATTCGCATTAACATTAACATGTCTATTGATTTCATGTGATGTGAGGATTACAGCAGAACATCAATAAAAACTATGAAGTCCTAATAAAACACCAACAGTAAACGCACCTGTAATCCATTTATATCCCATTTAAATGTAAACTGTAATCAAATTTCATAATCCATGTTCATCTATGTGTGCAATCACTTTGACAGCATTATAATGTTATCATAAACAGAAAAATGAGTAAAAAGCATGCAGATAAAATAACTTTTTCCAAAATTGATAAGAAAAAACATTCAAATAGATTCCGTTTCAACATATTTATTTTAGCTCGAATGAATCCACAAGCATACGGGTTAGCGAGGGGACCTTTAATTGACAGAACCAGTACCTTGGTTTCGTTGGAACCAGCCAGTATAGAGATTGAATCAAAGACATCTTTCATTAAACCTTTGATTTAAGGTAGTACAAATGTAATGGGCAATATTCCAAAACCCATTTAAAGTATTATTTTCATAAACTTCATACCATATGTGGTCTTATTACAATTTTTTAAGGTGGCTTTCCATGCAAATTTATTTTTCATGATTTTTTCTGTATGATGACCCATGATTTGAATTTTCTTCTAAATTAAATTACCCCTGGGGATAAATAAATTCAATAAACTCATATTGTTTACCATATTTTGTTAACAATGTTAGTAATATTTAGTACAGGATATAATTGTAGATGATAAATTCATATAATACAAGACAATTGAGTGATAACAATAATGAAAAAAATCTTGCTTATTATGTACGGTCCTTCAAAACTACAAATTCTACCCGTGTATGCAAAAATCATTCATACAAAATTTTCTTCTTTTTTTTTCTAAGTTGTATGTTATTACTTTGGCATTTGAGCATTAATATTTTAGCAGAGACATGTGATCAGCTTAAATCAAAGTAAAAAAAGCAATTTGCCCGTGTATATTTTGAACAATTCACTAAAAACTTATAGGACTATTAGACATATTTTTCAAGAAATTCAAAACCACATAAATGGCAAATGGTCAAATAAATATATGCAAAATAAACAGAGTCATTTACCAATTCATTTAACACCTGCAATGTTCTTACTCTCTTTATACATATCTTTAATACATTATGCAGTAATGCTTAATCTGCCAATGTAGGGATGGCGTTGGTGAGGTGGGGGTGGGGGTGGGGGTGGAGGCATGAGTAGGTCTGAAAAGTGAGAAAAATAAATACAAAGTTGTATACTAAGTATTTTTCTCTTTAACCAAGATCTATAACAGATTGTTAGATTTAAATTCAAATGACCACCTACCTAACAAGCTTGTATTCATTCAACAACAATTTTCAAACAAAAATATTAGTTACAAATACTCAAGCAAATTTGGTGAAACTTGGCATGCACATAAAAGGCAAAGTAGGGAATAAGTACAACCCTTCATTTTTACCTTATGTGATTGATCAGGTCACTGTTACTAAAAATAGAAACAAAAACTCACACAAAACGGATACTACGATAACTCAAAAAAGTACAAAGGGTGCTTTGATGAAATTGTGTGCACTTATTAAGGGCATTATGGAGATTATGCAGTACCATATTTCTTACCTTAGTTAAAATCACTGTAACTTAAAAATAAATAAAGCAATGCACACAATCTGACTCCTGTAATTACTGAAAAACCACTGAAGGTACTGAAATAAGACATGTAATTGAAATTTTCTTTCAAATCATTCGTTTAAGTACTTACATATTTTTAGAACAACTTCATGTAATACTTTTTGAGAATAAGTGACTCTAGGCAAGCCTTCAGCATTTTTAAAAACGAAAACATCACGTATTGCATCCTCTCCATCCCTATTATTAAGCATTGTCAAATACACAATTTTTAGCCCTGACCCAGCAATATTTTCAGCCGTAGACCTTTCCATTACACTTCATGAAATAAGTGGGCTCACTGTTGGACACTTCTGGGCTTTAGCACTGTTGAAAGCAATTTGTTTTTGACACAGCCAATGGAGAAAAGCTGTGGGTCTTTAAATCTTTTGAAGACAAATTCACAAATTAGAGCAACTTTTTAAGTGCTGCCACATCTGCCATAGCATCGTGTGCATTATATGTTTCACCAAGCAATTGACATGACGCCTTATCAGTGATCGCTCCGCACACTTAATCACGTGGCTCAGCGGGAAGAAAACCTAGACAAGCGAACACCAAAATGGCTTCTTTGCCTATAGACTGCATATAGATTTACGCGATATTCCGGATGATTTTATGGACTTGTTTAACACCATATTACACTTGTAAAGGGGATGATGCCATTTCGTTATTTTGCAAATGCAAAAAATATACGATTAAAGAGAACATCAGCTATGTATAACGGGTAAATCGGTACATTAAACACGCTCTCAAACGCTTGCGCGCTTACCGAAATCAAACCCGTTATTACGTGTAATGGTGGCATTTGCAATAAATTAACACTTCACCGGTATTTACCCGTGTTATTAACAAAATTATTACCGAAACATTCCCCCCTACCCGTGTATTTGACACGAAATAGCGCTTTATAACTGGGAATTCGGTGAAGTTTTACGCGCTTTAATTTCTGACGCCGGGTGGGTACCTCAATCCCAGATGTTATTGCGTATATTAATCATATTAAACATGGCTTATGGGACATTTATCAATCACTATAATTTAAAGCGCAAAAACAACACAGTAAGTTTGGATATTGTCTGATATAAAATTAGCGTTGTACGAAATGGAATACGGTCAGGCTATTATAAATTAATAAGGCTACCAATATCAGACGCTCGACTTCCCCGAAGTTACCGCATTTTTTGTTTAACTAATATCAGTAATAATAACTCTTTTACAATAGCATTTATCGATACGTCTTTATTAAAATAATAACAAAATGGTTTTCACTTGTTTCTGACACACACAGAAACGCGATTTTTAACGGGGATTTCGTAAAGTTACACGAATTGGGTACCAAAATTCTCAATTATTTTACATGCACACGTGACATAATACATACTTAATAATGCTTAGTTATTGCTTATATGACTTTTCAAGTTTGTGAAATAAATTAATGTTCTATAAAGGGGATCTCGGTAATTCTTGAAGCTTTCACTCGCTCTTGTCAAGACCGCATTGCCGCGTTGGAAATGGTATAAATTTAATTCATCTAACTTATATTTTTGGATACCAAATGTCAGAGTTGTATTAACCCTTTTTACACCGTTTTTGCCACATTTCATTCCGTTTTTTAATCCGAACAAAATAAACGAAACTCGTTTAAAAAATGAGATCTAGGCATTCGAGCTCCTAGTGTGGGTTAAAAGCGTTTATTGGTGACACCACATGAGTGCAAATGTGTAGATACGGTTAATAAGATAATAAATCACATGTCACCTTCAAATAGCATGTATGATGTCAATTAAGTGTATTACTATCAGAGTAATAAAACACAGCATGAATTAGGCTTCAAGCTGGGTTTTATTTTTCTTTAAGTAATGCAGATGAACCTCGCTTCTGACCTAGTAACTGATAAAACTATTTAAAAAAGTGAAATATTATGTGATAATCAGATCGATAACATAAACTATTTAAATCTGCTAGTATATCCGATAAAAATATATTATAATTGTCTTTGACAGTGTTGACGTTCAGTTGTTCGTGGTGACGACCGCATGTATTTATACATCTCTTACACTTCTCAAGATCTCTTTTCGGCTTTGGAAACGATATAAATTAAATGTCACCAACTAATCTTTCAGGATATCGATTGTCCGAGTTACATAATCCCCATTGACACCGTTTAACCATTTTTTTATCGTTTTTTTAAAGAGGAAAACAAAAGAAACTCGTTGGAATAAAAGTGAACCTAAACATGTAGCTTGTCTAGAAAATGGCGGACAGGTCGTTGCTAACGAGTGCGCCCGATTAATCGATCGCTGATTGGTGGATCAATTCTAGTGGGCGGAGCGATCATAAATAAGGCGTCATGTCAATTGTAAAACTAAATCAACTCGCTTCAAGGACTGCTTTGGATATAATTTCCTGAATATTGATAGAGAATCGATAAAAGCACAGTTCTACAAATATCAATTTCACTTACATTTACTAAGATTGAAACAAAAATTGTTAAATCCAAACGACGACCATTATGAACAACTAAGCACACATTTCGAAACTTTTCAAGCCAATGTATTATTCTTTCGACAGCCACTCATATTGACACTGGCTGCACAACTTATCCAATGAATGACATTGTCCCGACACTGGCTGCACAACTTATCCAATGAATGTCATTGTCCCATCAGTCATTGAATTGCCTGTAACTTGTAAAGCCTCTTGACTTATTGGAACAGTTGGCGTGACGTATGTTGCAAACTGACTACCAGACTGGATTTCCACCGATGCATATGAGTAACCTGCAGGAGTTCCCTTCCTTCAACTGGAAACATAGTTGACATTGCAATCTAGTAAAATATTGACATGCTGCATGCAATATCACATTTAGAAAGAAACTTAACATAATATTTGGGAATTTTATAAGGTTAATAATCATACTGCTGATCTACCAGCCATACAATGTGTGAACTGCTGATCTATAAGCCATGAAATTTGTTTATAGAAGAACAAAACCATGATAGTTTTAAGAAGGTTATTGTTATTTTTGACATATTATTTTGGCTATTATTCTAGGATTAGGAAAATGTTCAGTTAATTGGGCGAAAATACTTGTATTTTGAATTGGGAATGGGTCATACATTCTGACCCGCAGGATTTGTATAAAAAGGTCTGCCAAATGTTGCCTAACTTACACTTATTGGTACCGCTGACAATCCAAATAATAGATTCTTACGTCATTTCATTTAAGATAGCATCGCTAGCTGCAATCCTAGCTGATTCAATCGCAACTTGCTCTATCACCTCACCATCTGGCTGTTCCATTATTTTTAAGTTGGTGTCCGATATTGTTTTGAAGTTTTATGGGGACAGCATATTGTTTATGTTTACACGGGACGGTCCACCCAGGCTGTCCACGATTGATAAATACAGAAACAAATATATCTATAGCAAAGATACAAATAAGTACAAGATCTAAAAAAACAATACACATTTACTTCTGGTTACTGTATCTCGATGTTTATAGTAAAGATAGCATAGACAAAGACCATATTATAATGATAATAATGCCGGTAATTTACATCTTTGAACTAAATGTATATATAAATGATTACCGTATGTGTATTTTATATAATTGTTCTGATCATATATCTGTAACCTTACCTGTTTCAAGTTTTGCGTTGACAACAAAGCATGGTATTCCACTTTTCCAGGTCCATTGTTTCCCATTATCTTTGACTGTGTTGGTTTACCAACTGGCAGTCAATGTTACTACACTCTACGTACAGATTTTTTTCTTTTTTGCTTCTTATTTTTTACTCGTTAACCGTCTTTTTGGTTACGATTCACGATTGTTGTTTTTTATGTTGTCGCGAAAATATATAACTTTCTGTTCATTTTTTACACAATTTTAAAAGGAAAATCTATTTTGATGTCTTAATATATTGTTCTATGCATATCAGCGATACAATCTATTACGGAATTATATAAAACATGTTTTTATTTATGAATTTTATACTTTGTAAATAATAAACCGAACAAAACGGACATCTCACGGCTTCAGTTACGATATTTACCGAAATTAGCCGATGTCAACCGATCTTACAAAAAAACGCGGGAAATGATTACAGTTGTACTACCTTAAGTATAACTTCATAATAGCCGGGACACAATAATGTTGCAATAAATAACCGAAAATTGATTAGTTTAATAACATATAGTGCTTCAATATTTCATGTGTCCAATTTTATACGTAACACATATATTGGATTTTTCAAACCAGGTGCAATTTGCGTCAAGAAACCATATGATCGTATTAACAATGAAACCATGTCAAATAAATACACTGTTACTCCGTTTTATCGCGGTTTCGGAGGTTCATAGATCACAATCGCGATATATCCATATCGCGATATATCAAAAATAATGTTTCAATGAATCACCGAAAACTGATCAGTTAAATAACATATATTGCTTCAATATTTTTTTTGACCAAAGCTATACGTAACAAATCTATTGGATTTTGCCACCAGGTGCTATTTAGCACCATGAAACCATATGATCTTATTAACCATGACACCATGTCAATTAAATACACTTTAACTCAGTTTTATCGCGGTTTGGGAGGTTCATCGATCACAATCGCGATATATCCATATCACGATATATCTCCTGAAAGGTCTGAGATACGACACAAGACGACTATGTAGTTTCAGCGAAAATACAGCTTAAAAGACATTTGATTAATAAAATATAATTATGCATATGTATATTTATATGACCTTCGCATCCATTTTAGGCACGTGTATCAAAATAAATTAACATACAAAAGAGACATTTACATACAAACAGACAGACGAAAAATGTAACAATTTGCATACCAGTAAACGTAATTGCTATCATAACCTATGATGTTTCATTAATTTTTCATTTTGTTAAAAGTGAAAAGAGCCCCAACCATGTGCAAAACATACTTTCACATACTAATCGACTGTTTTCACGCTTCACTGCGTTACATAGTAAGCAACGAAGTTAAGGGTGAAATACTACCTACTATTTTTGCTTTCTTAGCAAATCACCGATTATAACATGTTATGTAGTGATACTGCTCGTTGTATTTTAGGAGGATATTGCCGATTCGCAGTATATTGGACATCTCGACATAATGGACCGCCATATAAAGGAGTTGCAGTATCACCAAATTACTGGTTTCTACTTTTCCAAGACAATATTTCACAACACAAACAAACCATCAGGATTACCAATAGCTGATCTCAGGCTACATAACACTAATATCTTTTAATCACATCATGTAAACAGTGAACACATGTTCTCCTGTTTCATAACTGACTAAATCTAGGATGCAAACAGCTGTTGACAAGAAACTTTCTGAGGTTACAGAAGCAAGTATGGACAAATATGAAGGATTGATAGATTTATAGTGCTTGCTTAATAGCAGACACAAGTGCAACGCCTCACAGCTTGTAAAGTGTCCCTGCAACATATACATAACATGTTATTGAATAAATGAACACATAATGGACAACTTGTAAGAAAATGAATACTGTTTGAAGCTTTTTGGTGGCACGGAGAGTTAATCGATATGATTTAGCGTCTGTTTTTCCAACCCACTCTCCATTTTCCTGTTTAACATTTTCTAAACGAAGAGTATAACAGATAATCATTTATTTAATTTGTAAAAATATATAAAAGCAAATCAATTATGTTTATAACAAAACAATATCAAAAGTTGTATTACATCAAGAATGTCATTTTCAAAATAATGTAAAATCAGCAACAAAACATTGCCAAACTTTAAATTGCACAATATTAGTGTTTAATGTTATCTATTATTATGTAAAATACTTTGACGAGAATTGTTTTATAAATTACAGAAGTTATATGAAACAAGAGCATTTTCAAACAAGGTTAATATTACACATGAAGTTTGAATGTAATCTTGTCGCCCTGTTGTATTGTCTAACAACGCTTGACACATTAATAAACGATTTTGAAACGGCAATTGCAGTTGATGTTTTCCGACTTAGCTTCTTACAAATATTGTTACACGCATTCATTTTAAATATTATTTAAAGTCATTTGTTATAGGTTTCATACACTAAGACACTAAGCAAAATATGGAGTTAAGCCACATTTCAAGAGCAGTAACTGTTGTTAAATACAAATGCAATACACACAGGGTCATCTCCCTTCTGTGTTGATTGTGAGAGCTTACAGAACAATATTACCTAATTGTCTTTGTGAATGATAGCATGCTTTTAAGCAATTAAAACGTGCATACACCATCGCCTTATTAAAATTTTATCCTGTGCATTTCTATATCTTGTGCGAAAACTACGCTAATTAATTTCTAAATTAAGAAGAACTTAATAAAAAAAATAATGCCCTTTACTTGTGTATTAAGTTTTTATATTATTTCAATTTAGACTTAGATAACAACAAACTAAATTAAGTTATAGCCATGTTACATATTTTACCATTAGTGATGGAATGTTCTTATAAATCTTGCTATGTTTGTTTATGTTTTGCATAAGCCAAATATTCTATCAGTTACTGAGATTTGAGAGAAGCATCAATACACTTATCGGGCATTTCTGAATACTGAATCCGTTTAAATGCCCGCCCTTCCGTTAGTTAAATATCAACACAGAACATAATCCCTGATCATATCGAATCACATATTCATTTATTATTGCTAACCTGGGGTACGACCTTGTCATTCGAATATTGATTTCAATATAATTTTGTTATAACGGGCAATTACGCATTAACACCGTGAGCACCGAATAAGGTTTAACATAATACGTTTTATGCATGGATATATGCCAGTTATATTGACATAGACATTTAAAAAAACTTATTCTTACGAGCAATTGTAATATCAGAAAAAAATGCAAAACCATGCGCACGAAAAATCAAAGTATATTTACAAACCATCATTCAAAACTGTGATATATGGTAATATTGTGGGGGTTATGTATGTGTGTCGTACATTAAAGATCTCAAAATTCATTCAAACACATGAACCGCTTTTAGTTCGAATTTTATTCATCCAAATCGAATTCATGCATTGATAGCAACCAGCCAACCGGAAAACGTCGAGAACTCGTTGCCATTGAGCGTCCCACTTCCGTGATGCCCAGACGTGACCGTTCTGATCCAGACCTTGTTTCCACGCTCGAGTTCGACCACTACCGTGCGGCTCCCACTGACGTCATTGATTGAGCCAGTTGCTTGGATGAAGTTGTACAGTATATGGGCACCATCTACGTGAAATTGGGACATATTTTACGCTAACAACAATGCGTTCGAAGTGATTAAAAACACCATTGTGAAATGCCAGGATAATTTTAAGAATTGCATTACTTGGGTTCGAGCCATTTGTCTCTAAATTACAATGCTCTCCTTAACCACTAGACTGTTATGACAATTACCATACGGCTCGAATGTTATATTTCATATTTATAAACGAAAGTGTATATTTGGTATGAATTGACGTCAGAAGGGTTTTTTTGCTCACTGAGGTAAAGCGGTGCTTTAGTTTTTTTAATTTATTTAAAAAAGATGGAACATTGTTATAACGTTAATCTGTGAACAAGTTTCTTTAAAAGATCCATAACCGAGAATAGCGGTTTTTTAATTAAGTCATATTGTTGTGTAATCCATTCATCATCTGTTTAATTTTTCTCCCAATGGTCTTCTACTCAGGATATTTTATTAACAACACACGTCCTTTAATACTACTAAAATTCACATAATCATGTTACAAAATTGCCCCGGTATTAATGTGCCGGTGTTTGAGGCACTAGCTCTAGATATCGATGTCCTAATTAAAACACTTAAATTAAATTTAAAGATCATGCGCTTCAAGGTGTCACTCTTAAAGAAACACTTCGGTCATGCAAACACATTTTATTATCTTTGAAATTGTTGAAATTGTTGTTCATTTGTCTTCACATGGTTAAGATTGCTTAAATTAAAAAAATATTATTTGCATTAATGTCATTACTAGCTTTCTTCGTTGAATTGTATGTGGTTCGACAATTTTTTCGTTTACCGTATCAAAGACGCCAAGAACATTTACTTTAATGTTTAATCCTTTTGATTTCATTGTTGTTATGGTGGCTCTCTTATATGTATCAATTAAAAAACAATTTGAAGAAGACCAAATTATATTAACAAATTTCTTCAGTTAACTGTGTTTTACTGAATTTAAAACGTTTTTTTTTGTTATTTTTAGATGGACACGATTCTATTAAATACGTGTTAAACAGCAAAGTATAAAAAATATATAAATTGAACAAAATGTTAAGTTTTCGCTTTTCGTTTCGAAAGTGAACGTTTAAGATAAATTTGCATACGTGTAAACATATGTTATCGAATGAACAACATATACTCTTAAAAAGAACATATTCATATCAAATGAAAGATTAACTTGAAATGTGTGACAGACACTGAAACCGCAAGGACGCATTTTCGGACACAGGTGTCAGTTAATATTTGTCCCATAATGACAATTTAACCGTACAGATGTGAATGACAAACTCCGCAAGGAAGTTAGAGAAGTTCAACACACGCACGTTCGGATTGATATATTATATAGTGGGGAACAACAGACAAAGGGCGATTATTCTGCACAAACTGTTTGCAGCTAAAACACGTGTTTAATGCCATAAAACATAAACTTTATTCAACCGTGAACATTTGAGTGATATTCACCGATAGGTTAACTAGATTAAAATAGATTAAAACAACATAATATGTATGACTTAATATTAAATAGTGGAAACACGGAAACTGGCCATAATTCTGCAAAGTTCCTGCACAAATTCCTTTCTTGACGATCATCAAACGTTTAGATCAGTCAATGGTTAAAGTTTGAGCGAGCTTAACATAGATATTAAAGAGGAGTTGACCACAAAGCCTAAGGTGACGATATAATCTACGTTTGAACAACAAAAAAGGATCAACATTCTGCCAAAATTGACGGAACCCTTAATTCTTTATTTTGATTCATAAAAGTCATTCAACTGTGAAAGTTTGAAGAGATCCGCCCGGTCGTTGAAGAGGAGTTTAAAACAAACAATTACAATGCATAATGCCTCCAATTCCGACTTTATGGGGTCATAAAAAGAAGAACTGATTGCGCATTATATTCATCGTATTTGTGTTTAATATTCCATACCCTTTACAAATTGTAGATATTCGTTTTCCCCGGGCTCCATCAGAATATCCATGTGAAAAATTCATGTGTAGAATCCTCGTACAGGAGCCATGAATATACCCTAACCAGAGTCGAAGGCTGTTCCTGAGTTGGTAATCACCCGGTCAAAGTTGATCGGTTGCCCTGAGTTCAGACCGGATAGATTCGGCGGTCTTATGGTGGCAGTAAACGCAACTGTGACGTCCCTAAGGTGACCTGGGTAAAACATTAACAAACTAAGGAACAGGTATTGGTATTATTTACATTCTAGTTACCACAATATGATAGTTTAAAGAACATAATTTATAAACATGTGGTGACTTTATTATATGTTTTCTTTTCTGTGGAATTTAACAGTTAGTCTGGGTGAAAGAAAATACGCTCTTAGTTATTTATTTTTAAAAGCACTAAAATAAAATTTGCATTTTTAAACAATATATATCATTAATTTAATTGACAAAGTAAATCATTATATTTTTTTTTCTATAGTTTACTTATGAAAAATATATTTTATTATTTTATTAACTAATGAGAAACTGGAGTTTTTCTCGGGTTTTATTTATGTATTTATTGAAATCAAGCAAACAATAATAATAACATTTGCTGTTCTTGCTGAATTATCAAGTATTTTATTCGTTCTATGATCATTGACATATTTTTTATATATAACTAATCGTGGAATAACAATAGAAAATTCACAGGAAACAATACTTTTCTTCTGTTTTCTCCCAAATTTATTTTGACACTACGCTTGCCCACACAAAAAGACGACAAAGAAACCATGGGTAACTGAAAATGCTACTTATTGTATGTTGCTTTGATAATACTTACTTAGATTTGAAACGAAAAATTGTGGAAACAAATATAAAACATTATTTCACTGATCACGTACAATGAGATTATATATTTCATATGTACTAATGCTATTAAAATAAAATCCTCTTACGCTTTATGGTACTCATGTTCATGGGTTTCACGAGGCAGTCGTGCTTTTTCAATGGGTCAGCCATCATCATCATCTCATTCCTTAACCGTTTGCTGTGTTGTCTCTCGAGTTCAAGTTCATTTCGGAGAGTGTTCAAGCCATATTCCAACGCCTCGTTTTTCTCAGCTAACGCTGACAGCGTACGTCCAATATCGTCGGACGTCATCTTACACGTCACCGAACTATACGTTGTTAACGTAATAATCAATATTAAATACATTTCGACCTAACCGTCGTTATTCTCACTCACAATAATGGAATATTCAGCCTGTCAATCCTGTGTCATATCAGTCCCGTGCTATTTATTCCTATGAAATTCTTATCAGTCAGAAAATGAAATTAAGATAAATTAAAGAACTGCCCTAAGTTGGGTAACATGAAGCCGCGTGTTTGCACTCGTTGATTAATAGTTTTCTTGAATAGCTGTTGAATATATACAAGAGCAGCAATGGAATGAACAAAATGTATGTTTAGTTCGTACACATGGTAATAAAGGGTCAACAAATACATTGAGCGTGTACGAAAGGCTAGCACATATACAGTGTAATATCTGGCTAAACAAGAGACTAGTTTGACCACATGTTTTTTTCTATAATAAATCATCATCATAAAATAGAGGCCTTTCAATATTCACATATGTTTACTTAGCTTATGCACAATGTTTAAGCAAACAAGAGATTGGTCCCTGTATTGAGTCGTATTTTGATCTATTTTGATATATATCTATCTATTTCTAGTGCAGTATTAATTGACAACCCGACCATCAACGTATTATGATATATAACCTTCAAGCTACGTTAACATGTATTCAAAACCCGTATCTTAATACACTGCCATTTGAAATACCATATGAAAGGCAGCCACTAGGCCACTCGCCTAAAAAGCTATTGGTGTCGATCAGCTGAATCGAAACCTATTGTTAAAGCTTGTGTAAAAGGATGATTTTAAACGAATGTTATATATATATGACCCTTTATGTGGTGTATTTTTGAAGAAGATAATGCGCACAAATGAAAAAGGCAATCTTAATATTTGGATTTAATGACTATCCTCTTTTTTTCCTATTTCGTTCCCATAACATTCTAACAGGATTCTAATTGTTCGAACATTGAGATATGAAGGTTTTCCCTCTAAATATTTGAATGTTAAAATTATCCGCTCATTTGAAATATAAAAGAGGAGGCAACAAAATATAAAAGTCGAGAAAACAAAATATAAAAGTCGCGAAAACTAAATATAAAAGTCGAAAAAACTAAATATAAAAATCAAGAAAACTAAACATAAACGTCGAGAAAACAAATAATTAACTGCACCGCTCTGTAATTTAGTTTTGCACTACTATTTTTTCTACCTCGCTCCCTCGACTTACTAAGTCGTCCCTACGACATAGCTTAGTCGTTCCCTTGAGTTAAATAAAACTCTCTCCTCTTTTGTCAACGCATTTCTCCTTTATTCACTTCATTTCATTTTTGTTCACTCCTCTTTTTTAGTTTTGCAGTCCTGTTTTTCCATCTGATTCCCTCAACTTAGAAAGTTGATCCCACGGCATAGCAAACTCGTTTCCACAAGTACGTCGTTCTCTCGAGTTATTATGTCATGGGAACGAGATGGAACAAAAGAGGAGTGCAATTTAAAAATAAAATAGAAGCAGATGAGTGATTGTAACCCCTATGCCACCGTACTTACTTGAAAACCAACGTAGTCGCAGAAGAGGCTACATCGAACAAATACTATGCAAATAACGAATTTTTGAATGATAACAAAAGCTGAACTGATAAAAAGTGTAAATCTAAGAGATTGTTATAAGTGTATTGTTAAATAGTTAAAATAAATAATTAACTATTTTACAATTTGGTTAGATCTCACGACCAAGGTTTAAAACATGAATATAATTGACATATGGGGACATAAAATGGGAATACATTCAAAACTGGTATATATATATATATAGAAGCTTTTCCATCTTTAAGACTTATTATTGCGTCAATCACTTCCTCCTGTGTGTTATGAATAGAATGATGAATATTATCGTTTACATGTATAGATGGGAGATTGCGATTTCGTTCGTCAATCGAGCACTGTCTTGCAAAATACTTGTTTAACATATCAGCTTTATATGTTACATCCGCTACAAAGGTATTTGTTTGATCATCGTGAATAGAAGGAATTGAATTGTTTGTGCTAGATGGGATAAATGTTCGGAGTGTGTTCCACCAGTCTTTAGCGCAAAGTTAAGAGGAATATTTTTTTGTCGCAATATTGCTGAAATATTCGATTTTTTTTAATAACGTAAGAGTAAAACAACCTCATTTCTGGCACGACGGAAATTTGACCAGTGATTTTCAGTATTCGATCGTTTGGCATGGACATTTTCGTTGCCGATTTTTTTCTTTAGGATATTGTTTATCCATGGAAGATCACGAGATCGTATACAAACATCTTTGTTGGGAAAACAATTGCTTGCAATTTTTACTATTGTTTAAGTAATATTTTCAGCGTAGATGTCAATATTTTGGAAATCAATTGATCCCAATTAGTATCTGTCATGAATTGTCGTAATTTTGTATAGCCCCCAATATCACAGCCCCAGATATGTCGAAACAAATGTTTTGCCATTTAGTTTTTAAAATTTCAATGAAACAAAAACTGGACAATGGTACCGAACCGTTTGATCTAAAAAGGGTTCACCTACTCCAGAGTGTAATACAGTATTCTCATTACTTACAAAGATTAAGTCAATTAAAGAAAACGTTTGCTTAGTATAATGTGTTGGTTCAAAGATAAGTTGTGTCCGATCATATTGGAGTTTTCGTTTATTTTACGCTATGTTGGTTCTGATAGAGCATTTATATTAAAATCACCTGTACTATTAATATCGTTGATCCATGTTTCTCTGGCTAGACATATCGAATCTTCGATGGCATTCATGTATAATCTATCCGCACAGGGTGGTCTATAAAAAAACGCCAACCAGCATCGACTTATTGGTTGAGAAAAAGACGTCAATCCATATACGTTCGACGTTGTGTAATTCAAGATCATGTCTGCGTTTAAAAGAAATATTTTCATTGACGTATATTGCAACGCCACCAACTATTTAACCATGTTTCAGTAAAGCCAATTATATCAAAATTGTGTAGACCTGTGTAAAGAATATCTATTTTTCGCAGCAAGCTTTAAATATTGTAATGCACAAATCTTAAAGCGTTGTGAAAGGATAACGAACTGTTTGAATCAGTGTTAAGAGATAGGTAAGACAAAGTGGGCCCTGGATTTGGATGAATATTCCCTGGTCGTAATAGGACTATAGAGGACCAAACGCATGCTACAATAAAGAAGAAGCGCTTGAAAAGCTTTGTGAGAAAAATAATATCAGAATGTATGTTTACCCTAACAAATCGCGTTTACATGGGTGTTCTACACTTAGTGATATATTCATTGATTTGTAAACATTTATTTGTAAAGAAAAGAGGCTGACAACATGTAGCCATAAGTGACGTGCATATAATAAATCTAACAGTAGAGGAAAAAAAACTGATGATCTATATACAATCATGACATCGTTTTCTTGTCTCTTTTTAGTGTACAACATAATGATATGCTCCAAGGAATACGAGATAGGACATAAACGCTAACATGACAAATGTGTTGCATTTTACCATGCGTACATATTGAGCCATGGCTGATGTAAAGATTCGATACCGCCGAAAGCTACAGAACTGCAGCAGAAAGGAACTTACAGTGATACTATGGGCATTTGACACTATTGAATTGAGCTGAAAAGAATTAACAGGTCAAAAGAGTTAGTTGAAATGTGGTAATTGACCAATTATCTGCAACTCATCTTGCTACCAATTGTTTATAAAAATATATATTATATTCGATATTTTACATGACTCACCCTGTCCTCTAAGCCGACATGATCCGTAAAACAAAATTGTGAGGTATGAACGAATCTGCACTAAATCTAAATTTAGATTCACATCGTAAATCGAACCATTTCTGTCGTCAGTTATCAAAACGAAAGTACGCTTGATATTCAAATGCATTATTGTTCTTTTTCCGGATATTGTTTAAGTATGTTGATGCTGCATTAATAAATATAAGTGTATATGAAGTGAAAACACCAAAAATAAACAACGCTTGATATAGACATCTATAAACATAGCATATAATGTTACATGCCCATAATAACACTTGAAGATATGAGAGAGATAAGAAAGAAAAGATGATGATATATTATGCAACATGATCATGATAGGAAATATTGTGTTGGGTGCATTAATGCGAACATAATAAAACCCTAGACATAATATTAGAACTATGGGAAATTACAGTTTAAAATACTAGATACTTAAAAGTACAAAAAGAAGTATGTGCACCTGACTGTAAAGCAATGAGAGCTTACAAAACCGTTAACGTTTACATATATTGAAATGTGTCGATTATCAAGCAAAGTGTAGCATTATAGTTATACAAAATAAAAGGAACTACTTCATCTAATATACAGTAAAGAAGCAACCAGACTGTCACTTACATCTACTCCAACTAATACGCAACAAGACGTATGTACACGCGCAGGCACGTACATACAATACATTACATTGTTACATTAGTAAAGATGCATTATTACACAAGTCTATTCAAACATAGACATTTGCGGTGCAGTATATATCAATATATTTTTTTACATTCCGCATTCTTGGTAAACATATTGAAACAATTAGTAAAACACTTTAAGTAGAGTCTAACTTCAAAAACGAACAGTTAGAATCCCAGGTTGTAATTTACCAATATATATTTATCGTACAAATGGATATAGTATTTTGTAAGTTTTTATGACAATACTGTATACCGTATTTGATGTATTTTGCCCCACGTTTAATTATCAATGTAAGGAGCGTTCGAGTTACTCAAAGAGCACAAAGTATACTATTATTATGTATACCGAGTAAATAGGAAACGTATTAAAGTGCGTATGCACGATTTTGTCATGTGTTAAATTGTAATATATTGTTAAAAGTGATGTGTTTGTCAGAAACGCAATGCCCCCCTACTGCGCCGCTTTGATTTATTTATTTATGTTTTTTTTAAATATCCCTTTAAAAAAATATTACTTCCCTTGTAAAAATAATCTGTACCTGCCAAGTGATAAATAGAAATTATATCCCTTTAAAGCTTGTTACTTCCCTTGGATTTGTTTTTTTGTGACCTTTGAAGGATGACCTTTTACCACTCAAAATGCGCAGCTCCATGAGATACACATGCATGCCAAATATCAAGTTGGTGACTTCAACATTGCAAAAGTTATGGCCAATGTTAAAGTTTTCGAACGGACATACGGACGGACGGATAGACAGTTCAAATTCTATATGCCACCCTACCGTGGGCATAAAAATATGTTACAATAAAACAAAATAGGCAAGAAAAATTATACATTGAAGACGAATTTCATAAAATGCAGCAAAGACAAATTAGCGCCCCGAGCCGATTGTGAAGATATTTCGTACATATTTTCCTACAATAACCGAAGCATTCGTCTTTTTATTAGGATCGGAGTTAGTATAAGTGTGTCGTATGAATATATATCGTAGCAGGAAATTAAAATGATCCGTACAACTTAATTTAGAGTCACATCGTACATGCATGATATACATGCCGGCGATTTCGACTGTACAGACATTTTCAATTTCAAAATTAAATATCGTCGCTGTATTGCTTTAGTGCTCTAACAACCATTTTCATTTTTTTAGAAAAACGTATTTTAAGGTTTAACCTTTATTTTCTCACTTATTTATGCACGTATGTGGACAAAAACATACCGGAGCTTTTATCAGCAAACGGAGAATATGAACATAATTAAATATTTACTTAAGCAAATTATATGTTAAATTATATGTTGATGTTATTTGCAATTTTATGTAATGAGATATGGCAATTATTATGTATGGCAATTGCTAGGCTAATCTGAGCGTGAATTCTACTTTGCTCTAAGTCCCAGAGATGGTGCAGTGCAGCATTTATCCGTTTGTAAAAATGTGGGAGAAAGAGCCAAATGGAATCGAAAAACTTCTTCTGTGACGACTGAATCTTGAATCCGATTACGTCATATTGAAGATCTCGCTCTCACGATATAAAAAACTCATTTTTGAAAAGAAATGGACATATAACACTATAGCAATAAGGCGACGATATCTGGTTTATTGCGCATTTTTCGACACATGTGCCTCTTAACTTTTACTTAAATTTATATTGAAATATATGTTTAATAAGTTTTTTGCACATTATATATAAATTCATGAATATTTGATAAAATGGTGCATACTCACTTTTAGCATACGGGGCCAGGTGATATCGGGATTTACAACTGCATGTATGTAGTCGTAAGCTTAGTAATTAAAACACAAAACAACAGGAAACAACAGGAACTCGTGAACTTTATGCGTAAAGTGAAGGTCTATTGGAGGGAAAAACGACATCATCATATAATGAATGATAGGGTGGACTTATTGAAAAATGACAATTATTTACTTTTACTGAGATGTACATAGTACATATGTATTATAAAGTTGACGCAAATATTTATATTTCAGAAACTAACTTTACAAGTTAACATTTTTTTAACTCCGGTATATTTGCTTAAGACACTTGGTAACAAATTATTTAGTTCGTTTAATGTTAGGCAAACGGTGATACAAGATAACGAGACATGTTATCTTAAACAAATAATACAGTGCTTAGTACATGCCTGTAAACACAACACTGAAAAAATAAGCATAATCCATGTGCGTCTTGAAAGCACAACAAACAATTTAATATAAACTGATAAAAAAAAGTAAAGTTCTATGTTTACATGTGTTTGTATTAATCGAGTTCGTATTCACAGCCGATTCGTTTGTTTCGCCATGCTCAGTTACCCTGATCAGTATATTGTCATCCGCTGGCCAGGAACTTACTATTTTTTTAGATTCAGCCAGTCCACGTGCGACGAACAGAATCTGCGAACGCTGGTGTGTTAGTTCTTCGTTAACGAACATACCATCATGACCGCTGTGTGCCTTAAGTTCACGTCGTCAGGTAAACATCTTTTGCCTGGCTCTGTAGTTGGGATACTTCACTATTTTAGGGCGAGGTTTGCGTCCACCACGTTTACCGGTTCTATGTAAACGATCAATTTCATGGAGAGAAACATCCGCACCAATGGTCTTGCACAAGTTTATCACTACGTCATGAAAGCATTCGTTTGAGTCTGAGCTTTCAGGGTCTCCAAATATTCTAACATTATTACGCCTGCTGTATTGTTCGCTTGTATGCATCTGATATTCCAGGTCCGACACTCGGTCTCGCAACATTTTCGTTGCGCAGAATCTTAAAAATCTTTCATAATTAAATTCATGGTCTTTTCGTCTAGGTTGAAATCAGCCTTTTCGATTTCTGTCGCTTGAGTCGCTGTTAATTATATTTTTCTTTAGAACTCCTCCCTGCGCCGGGGTAGACATGACTGATATCGTTCTTTTGATTTTCGAAACAGCAGCATTCGGTGTTTATGCGTCACAACTCATCGTGAGACACGTTTTTATTTGTGCGGTATAGTTGGGCAGTCGATGGGCGTTATGACAAAAGCAGTTAATACCGCAGTGCACACATTGATTGTTACTAAAAAAAGCTTAGATTTACTCTAAAAATAGAATTTTCATAAAGTTAAAGTTATAGACGCACATTTCCTAGACGGTTGGCAGCTTTTTTTCCACTGATTTTCATACACTTGTCCACTAAAACATTCCTAGGCTTCACAACACATATTATGCACCTTACACAAGTTATAGAAATGTCAGAACATCATGATAATTCATAACAACCAATATGTCCGACACCGGAAGCAGGTTTTTGAATATACTTTTAGCATAAACGGATTAATTTAAATGGATTATAACATACCAGCATCACATATGTCACCCACTGAAAGAGGCTATGCACATCGCAACGTCCGTTTTAACGATCTCATGTGGTTACAATATTGTGCTTCAAACCATTGCAAAGTACATATTATGTGAACAGTGTAAGCATACTTAACAAAGCAAATAGATGTATAGGGTATGCACAAATACCTATCAAAGCCAATAAATGTTATTATGAACTGTTATCGGAAACTAAAGAGCACTTGCTTGTGAATCTAATAATGAATTTAATTTAAAAATGAATATCCAAACAACTTTAAAAGTATCGGTTATTTCTTATTGTACATAACGCTGCTTTAACTTAAGTGAAAAATACTCCCAAATGATGAGTGTTGGTACATTATAATTAGGGATGGCAAAATTATTCGAATATTCGAATATTCGATTGAATGGTCAGTATTCGAATAACAGAATTGATATCCGCATATTCGCATTTTTTCCCCCAAACGTTATTGCCTTAATATGTAATGACCTGCGAGCCGCTTACAAATTGGCTACCGAAATTACTTGGGATTAACATGTCTGATGTGACGTTCTCCGTGTCAAACCAGGTATGTGTATTAGTACGTTAATACACATATCTGGTCAAACTGATAACGCGGCCCGTATCAGCAATGCAATATACACACTCTAAGAAAGGCCCCGAATTGTTGTTTGTCAATGGGGTGCCAATTAATGGCTTCATTTGACTGGCGAATAAAAATTAAGTTTCTGTGATCACAGTATGAACAGCCATTAAAATGAGTGAATTACTAAATTTGCGCATAATTTATATTTCAGCTGATCTGTCGATCAGATCTCCGACTTTCATTCATAAAATACCGGATTATTACGCTAGTGGAAAATGTATCGGCATGTTTTGGTTTTGTTTAGTTACAGCGCGTGCTTTCAGTGTATAAGCTCCGCCCATAATTATTCCAGAATAACCCATTGACGATTTTCTTCTCTGTTTATATGAAATTTGGCACGTGCCGTGCTAAATCGAGGCTCGCTTTACGTAACCTACGACGGGCTTCTTGGTTTCTAACCGGCATCGGTCGGCTAGGCAACGACATATGACATTATTCTCGTTTGGAAAAATACGACTTTGTGTTAGTATTGTGCTTGTTGATTTTGCAAAGAAAGTGCATCAATGGTTCAGCGCGAAAAATGACAAAAGAGTGTCGTTTTGGAATTAAAGTACGTTATAAAGCAATATAAAATTCTATGACATGATGTTTTTCCTTTTTTTTAAAACCTATTTATTTAAGCTCGATTGCGTAACAAGCCTAAGCTTATATGAAACGCTCTCGAGTCCGTTTCCTTGGTGTCTATGGGGGAGATCTAAAGAACGCTCCCACAGAGGGGATCGAACCCGTGACCTCCCGATCGCTAGGCGGACACCATATCTTACAATAATATGTTTTTCCTTATATTTGCTCTTGAATATTTGGTGGGTGTACTTTGCATGCATTATGATATGTTTCTTTATAAAAATGTACACGCAATCGTTACTTTAAAATTTCAAATAAAAATAAAATGATATAACATGATATTTTCTCTTCTATTTGTGCCCAATTACAGTATCGGTCATAGTATTAGCCGACAGCGATAAAATTATTTGACATCAACGTTAACAATCAGCCTCGTATTCAGCATACAGATATAACTTAAAAAGCAATGGAAGTTAACACAGAACAAGTTTCACTCTTTTCTGATATATTTCGCTTAAATAGGCTTTACCAAAGTTTTTTTTTTACAATTAAGCTACATTGTCTTTCTATTTCTCAACAAAACAATTGTATATTCAATTGTATTTCTGTGTCAATTTATATTAAATATCCCAACTGGATACGAAACTGAGTATTAGAAGTTATATCCAACCAGCCGTTTTATGCGAATATTCGAATATTCGATTGAATGGATTTGCGAATATTCGAATACCGATATAGGTATTCGATGCCATCCCTAATTATAATGAAACGCCGTTGTTTCAGGTCAATTGCTATGGTAGATATTTCTCTCTTGTAACTTAGCAGAATGCGACTGTCCCTGCATGATTTCCTTGATATCTGATGAACACCACTTTCACGATCGCATACATATATATTTCCTTCAATATCTGTTTTCACATCTACAATGGATGTCAAATTCGTACTGCCCGTATGCTTGTAAAACCAATCACACTGATTAATTTGTTCGAGCCTATTTCGCTGGTTAAAAACATATACTTCGTCGTTTGAGGCCAAAATTAATCGCTTGGCAACGTTACAAGCACGAATTATAGATAAACCTTGCATGTTACGTTTAATGCCTCTTACAGTCTCCAATAGTCTATGAACATTAGTATCAAACCGAACACGTCCATTTGTCGGATTGATCACCTGAATAGCATAACCCTTCCATTTTCTATTATTTTTATATGATAGAACTAATAAATCAGATGTAAACATTGTAATACTTAAGGCAAAGCCATAACAAAGGATGTTAGGTTTTATTTCAAAGTCCTGGTCAAGGTCAACAATACCCAAGTAACCGCACCCAACAAAGCAAACCGCAACCGTGAATACGTTGTATATCTTTGGGTTCGGATTCCAACGTAATCGATGCAATAAAGTTTAATGCGGGTGAATACAGTTGGATTGTTTTTTGGCACCTGTCTGTTAAAATAATTCGTCCATCGGTAAGCACTTCCAACCTAACGATATTGGAGGACCCGTCAACTATCACATCCTCTGCACTTTGAGTGGCAAAAAATCGCTCATTGTTGCTGAACGCCATTTGCAAAAAATCGTAATTTCCGTAGTTATGTACAATATTTTCGCATTGGTCGATTTTCGATTCGAAAACATTTTGATCGACCTGTGTAGCTTGATCCTTTTTAAGGTCTATTACAATGCTTTGTAACTGTGGTGTTTGGTCACTCGTTGTGGTGTTCATATCTACTGTTTTAGCGTCATCGTTACTATACGTAATGTCGTCATCGCTGCATTTTGCTATTGATAACTGGTTTGCACTTGAAACGCTAATGTCGCATTTTGAAAGTTCTAAAACGAGCTCATTTGTATTGACTGGTGTCATAATTCTAACTTTCTGTAAGGAAACTGATGGCACAATAGCCTGTAAGTTAACTGACGCTTTCATTAATTCGGACATCTTGCACGCTAATATATTTTTTTCTTTTTTAAAACTATCATTTTTCATTAACTTATAAAATGTTTCGAATTCACTCACCTTAATCAAGTTGTTTTCTAAATTTTCAATCGCTTGCTTAAACGAATTATTAAATGGGGAAACAATGGAATCAAGGCTTTCATTTAACGATCATTCTACTCTATCGGCAACGTCTCGTACTTTTTGTACATAAACCAGTATATTATCTTTAACGTCTACATTATTATTGAAAAACTCTTCCATTTGCATATCCAGTGCCGTTTTGTGCTCTAAACACTTAGTTTTTAATTCAGCAAGCGTTTGCGGTATCGCTTCAATTTCTACCTTCTTGTAGTCATCAATGTCGACAACATCGTCGCATACATGGTGCATATCCTTTAAACAATAACGGCAAATCATGGCATCGTGATGTATACAGAATTTTTCAATCTGAATTTCTGGATGAAACTCACATCTAGTAAAAGTGTTAAAAGCCCTATAAATAGTTGTATCATGTGGCAATTCTTCCAAGATAGTGTGGTCACGTGACTGTTTATATTTACGGTGGTCTCTTGCACAATTTATACAAAAATACTCTAAGCAATTAACACAGAAGTTAGTTGACTCCTCTTTCTTTCCTTCAACTAAACACGGATCACACATTTTCTCCGTTGTTCTTTTCGGTTGATCATCCATTTTTACCAAATATTATATTCACTTATCACCATTAAGCTTTGTTCATTGTCAGACGAATGAGAACGATTTCTTGAAATTTCAAATTAGGCCTGATTGCCAAGAACAAAAAATTCCTGAAACATAAAAATATATCTTGTTTACATGCCCCGTTGATATTTTGTTCGAATTGCATATAAGACAAAACAAATGTATTATAGAAATCTGGCTATTATTTTGCAATTCGGTCTTGATTGGTCATTGTGAAAAATGCTATAATAATTGTTACAATTATTATACTCTATCCACTGTTTTGGCAAAACACGTTAAAGCGAAGTTGTGTACATTTTAACTGAAGCAAAATGTGCGACGGTTTAATCTGCTAAATTTCATATGTGTTCTAGGGCCATAGAGTAATGGTAAATTCATTTGCCCGGGATGTTAAAATATTTTGGGTTAAATCATTTTGATCCAACGCATTCAGAACAATTAATGTCCAAATAAATGTCATGTTATGACGTGTATCTTTATATGAATTTCAAGTTAACGTTAAAGCTGAAATATGTATGCTTTCTACACAATGCTGTCTACGTTTTGTATGTTATGAAAAGGATAAATAGCTTAATGGTTCATTTAAATGCTAACTGATGTCCGTTAATTTTTGTTAACTCCATTCATCTCATATGCTTTGATCTCAAGTCGAATATAAATGTTTTATTTGGTCGTTTCAATGGGAATTTTAATTTGTATGTTTAAAAATAAATACTTTTTGAATCCGGAGGCTAATAATCTCCGTATAGTCGTTATAATTACATCGTTTTAAAAAGGATAAAGTAATATACATATACAAACTAGTCATCCGATAACGGCCTATGCACAATAACATATTAAGAGAATCGTATCATGCACGCAGTGGCGCTATTTTATTTTCAATTTTAATTTGTCTTGTCCTCTTGTATTCAATATTTGTATTACAACATGCATTATTTTATTTCGAAACGCATTCGTCATTTTAATGAAGCACAACAGACAATTAACCGCAGTTCTGAAAATAAAAGTTGATGTATCTGGAATGTTTGTAATGCTGCATTAAATTTTGTGACATTTACATGCAGTACGATACACAGATTCCGTATTCGCATCATGTTAATAAGCATTGAGTTTTTTTTTCTGAATTACTATTATTAGACATTGATAAAACTCCGGATGTTTCACTTTGTATAACGGAATAATCTGTGAAACAAGTATATATAAAACTGACACTTTTGTTTGAAAATTAAATAAGCGTCTGTCTTTCGAACTTATTAGACGAGAATCCATGACAAATTTCCATTTTGAACCTATATAGCTACAGTCATCACATGTATATATAAATATATCTCCTTGTTGCACTTTATAAACAGTCAGTGTTGGCAATTTATTTAGGATAGATAGCATCATTTGCTGACCTTCTAACATACCTAGCCTATAACAGTTCAATGACTGTTTGTTTGCCAAGAGCTGGATACATAGAAGATTAACCCAAACACTGACAAGAAAAATCTATGGTTAAACGTGTGCAGTCGGATGTTTCAACATTACAATTGTTACGAAACAAGCAAATTCGTTTAATTGATATCGACCGACAAATAAACGTTGTCAATAGTTGGGTGCAAATCCATCGAAAAACGGTATAATCCAACAAACAATGTAGGGTAATTGTTTTTATTTATTGAAATTTTCCTCATTGAGAATCTATCTACACACCCATTAAGTTTCATGTTCACATCGTTTAGCGTATCTGAGATATATCCCTGAAAAGTTATCGTACACTAAACAAAAGGTGATAACACTTATTTTAGAAAGTGTGAGGTTATGGTACTTGTGCAAGGCAATTCTGCTTATTGATATATGTACACCCATGAAGTTTCGTGTTGTAATCTTATATGGTATCTGAGATATGGCCCTAAACAAGTTACATCATATGAAAAAAGGTAATAACTCTTATTTAAGAAAGTTAAGGGTTAAGTTATTTGCATGGCACATTTCCTCATCGATTTTTAAACACACATTAAGTTTCGTGTTGATATTTTATATAGTATTTTAGATATAAGCCTGAAAAAGCCCTGTGCCAGATAGACGGGCGGAATGACGGACGGAGAGAATGACGGACGGACAATGCAAATTCTATATTCTCCACCTTTGGTGGGGGATAAAAATAGTGCGTGAAATGTATTGAACTTTCTTGTATTTTATACAATCGTGTGTTTAATGTTCACTTAAATATGTGAGTACTATATTATAATTAAAAATATATGTACACTATTTAAGCGTTATTTTTAAAAATATATGAACCGACAATACACACAATCTCAAATCTAATCTTTCGTCCGCTACTTATATAGAACAAACCAGTTGAACAAAGTTAAAGTAAAAACTGGTAAATACTTACGTATAAGATAACACGCACATGTTTCTATTAGATAAAGGGATGATATAACTATACGTATACGTTTATGTTAGATTTATCAGCTTGAACTCTTAACAAGCAATATATTTGTAATAGCACGTGACTTCATATCAAATCAAGAATAATATAGCTTTAATTTAAATATAACTCCTTTCTATTTAATTTACGAAGATTTTATATTCGTAATGCTCACTATTTATATAATTTTGATTATACCCGTGTTTGAAATGCTTGATATATAATGGATACAATAAAGTCGAATGTGTATTATAAGCTGTTTAAAATTCATAAGTTTATCAACTTTCGTGTTAACATCTTATTATTGACAGAGTTGTTTTAAGTCACATTCATGCAGCGAAGCTGTGTATATTGATACTTTATAAAGAAATGAAGATCATGTGCTGATCGAGTATTATCTGTTCGTCTGAATCAATAACCATTCAAGTATTATATCGTTTGATGAACACAAGTAAAGCATAGTTTGTTTTAAAGAAATATATATATGCTGTTGACACTGTAATTGTACATGCAATTTAAATGAAATGATTGCTTTCCATGCTTTTAATCGCACGACGAACTTGATCTCAAGATCACACTTAGATATTAAAAATAAATAAATATAAATAAAATCAGCTTACATTTATATACTTCATCCATACCAATAGAATTGAACATCATACTTTAACCGCGCTGTTTACAATGTACTTGAGTTCGTTCACATCTAATTCAATTTTAAGTTGTCGTCAATTATCTAGTACCGGATAAGATGTGCCGAATAAAAATGGGCGTTTTGAAAACAAGGTTTATCTGATAGCCACCTTGTGATATTGACAGCGATATTAACAATATATCTAAACATGATAATGAGGAAATTAAAAAAGGTCAACCATCTTAAAAACATTGGTTAATTATTAAATATATTGTCATGTTACTGCTTCAAATTATTACAGCGACAACATAGTAAACATGTCGTAGAAAAAACTGATGCTAAATGGTGTTTCATTTATCATTCAACGAAGTAAGTGTCGCCGGATGGTGAATACTATGAAGCCAGTCCGGGACTCGAACCCGGGTCCTCCTGTTTACGAGGTCGGTGCTCTACCGAGTGCGCTAACCGGGCCGCTTATACATCTTACCACCAATCCCGATTTAGTTCGATGCCGTGACATTCTCCCCTGCAAAGTTTGAATTCGTCCTCGAATTCAAGTCACAGAGAACAGTGGATTACTGATCCCGCCGAACCCACGGGCAAGTTCTATGGAGTACTGCAAGCGCCATGGCCCCACGTTGGGAGCCATTGTCGCCGGGTTTTCAATAGTTTTCAGCCAGTCCGGGACTCGAACCCGTCACCTCCCGCTTATAAGGCGAGTGCTCTACCCAGTGAGCTAACCGGATCGTTTACACATCTAGTCAGCAATCCCGATTAAGTTTGGTAACTTGACTTTTAGTTCCGGTACCCGGGAATATTTAGCTCTTAAATGGACAGTAACTGAGACATTCCATTATTTCTTCTATGGTGTCCCTTTCGATGTCTACACAGACAATAATCCACTAATGTCTTGACAACTGCGAAACTGGACGCTTTGTGGGCATAGGTGGGTATCTGCGCTGGCAACTACAACTTGAAGATTCAATATAGATATGGGCAATAAAATATCGAAGCCGACGCCCTATCACGACTTTATACATGTGAACTTATATCGACCCCTGAACATTGTTCTTCATGACAGGACGTCGAGCACACTGTGTTAGCAGACAGCACTGATACAAAACCAGAACTCATTATGTGGAACAAGATGTGTTTCACGCCGTCTTGAAAGTTCACACTGAAACCGAACCAGAGCAGCAATCTGTAAAACAGGATATTGTCAGGGTGTTTGACAATCCATACCGAGACCCAGCCATGACACATACAGCATGACATAGCACATGATAATTATCAAAGTGCAGTCATTACGACTGAAGACTGGGTAAAAGTTCGAGAATCTTACCATGTTTTATAAAAAATGCGGAAGTTTGTGGCTTTGGGATCTCTACCTGATCCAGCTTAGAAACGATATCTGGGCCTGAGTTTCAGAAGTTCGTCAATCTATTCCATAAACTAACACTGCACGATGGCATTCTTTATCAATCACATGTAGTTAATGTTGAGGTTAAAAATCAACTTGTGTTACCTATGTCAACACAATTTACAATGTTCAATGCTTTACATGATGACCTTTTTCATCAAGGTCGTTACCGATCATTGAGTCTTTTTCGAGATTGATTTTATTGGCCAAGAATTGAAAAAGATGTCACACTGTGTGTGTATGGATGCCACCGTTGAATCCGGCGTAATCTGGACCACAACGAGCAACAGTTTTGGTAAACATTTGCTCGTCTTCCCCCTTGGAATTGGTGAGCATTGAATTTATTTCCATAGAAATTTCTAAGGGAGGATTTGAAAACATCTTGGTGATTACCGAACATTTTTCACAATACGCAAAGGCAACCCCTACGAAAAACTAAACCGCCCGAAAAACGGCACAGTACATGCACTTTTCAGTAACTATTTTGTGCATTTTGGATTCCCGAAAAAGTTGCGAAGTGATCGAGAACAAAATTTCTGTTAAAATGTCATACAACGACTCTGTAAAATGGCAGGTATCCGGCGAACACATACACCACCGTACTTCCCCCAGGGTAATGGTCAATGTGAACGCTTCAACCAAACCCTTCTTCAAATGCCAGGAACGCTGCCCAGTGAAAGGAAGTGTGGCTGGAAATCAGCCATTCCTTCCTTATTACATCGTATAATTGTACAGCGCACGAATCCACGAGCTTTTACCCGTATAGGCTCATGTTTAGTAGAACGCCTCTTTAAAATAACATAATATTCTTGTATATTACTTTAAAAGTGTTTTTTGTTAGAATTTGTACATGAAAAATATTTAATAGGGGGAGGGAAATGTGTCGCTGGGCATAAATTTATATAATGTACGGTAGGTTTACGTGTAGGTTTATATACATGTAGCATATTAAATGGAGCACAATTCTTTATCAATGTAACGTTATTTTAAATTATTCATAATTATCGTATAACTAGACGTGTAGTTGTTACTTTGAGTAGATTTCAATGAGAAGTAATACAAATACCCATTTCCACGTTAAATAATTCTCGTAAATTATTCGTGCATAATATTAACCAGTTCTCAGTTGATTTTGAAGATTTCAATCAAATAGCTGTTTTTTAAATGAATTAATCAATCATATGTGTCAACACCGAGGTGCAAAAAGGCGCATTGTTACATCATTATGTGATCAGCTATTTGAGGAGAAATAAGTAAATATATATTTAAACTATATTCGGTTCTTTACAGGTAACTAGTACTATTACACATTTTTTATTTACGATAACTTTTTAGAAGTAACGGTTTTATATTTTGTTTAATTTTCCAAATCTATGTGTGTGTTTCATTTTATATAATAATTTATTGTTTAGTTAATATAAAAAATTAATTATGTATTGCTTGTTTCATATTGTTATTCAATATTGTTGTTTTTCCTCAGCGTGCAATATCTGTTGGAAAACCATTTATTGTATTGGTAATCCTTGTTACTATGATATTCATGATCATTTTGTTCTTTACAGGGTTGTTTCTGTTGCCACTTTGGTTTTCACGTTTTATGGGCTGCTAGCAACCCACCGCAAATTTATATCAAAACCAAATACGGTGACGTTAGTAAAACATCATGTCAACTACTGGTGATGCAGTTTGATAAAGGATGAACTATAACATACCAAATTTATGGATAATAAACGAAATTTCATTTTCAACTGAACTTATTTTATATGTATTTTTATGAATCTTTATTGCAACAATATGTTATTTGACTGGTTGACTGCTTTATTGTTAAACATAAATTTTATGTAAACGAACGTTCCACACTGTTAACTTATCGATATTATAATATCGATGTACCCAGACTACTGGTAACTGAAACATTCTTTATCTAGATTTGTACATTCTTAAGTCGATAATACAATTCATTTTCTGTTCTGTTAAAACTATCGACACAACACCTGCGAATAGTTGTTCAATTAAGATTCAAAGATTTGAAATACCTGAACTTTTTCGTGTTCACATGTAAATGGAATAAATGTCGATATATATTCAGTATATATCAGATAAGGATTTTTTGTATTTTAAATACTTTGATATGAGCTAATTAAAGTGAGTTAACTGAAAACATTTTGCATATTGAAATATCAAAATTAGTTCATATGTCAAATAAAGTATTGTTTATATTACTGTATTATGTATGTTGAATTTAATAAATAGAACATGTTATCATTTTTATATATCTCATATGTGGTATGTCAAAAGGTATAATAATATGTCAAACTGCAAAACATTTTTAGCTTGTACTACTTTATATAGCTTTAGTGCAGTGATACAATTTTCTGTTCATTCAATGCAAGTTGGAAAGTAATTTAAAGTGATTAAAAACCGTTATTAATTCAGAAATGTCATTTTAGTTTAATTGACAAAGATCATTATAATAAGATACAGATTGACTGTTATTTTTATAATTAAACAGTTCAAATCACACAAACAAACAAAATAATTCCATCGTGTATCACAAAATGTGTGAAGATAAAGCTGGTCTCGTCGGATTCCAAAACGAACATGTTAACAATATTACTTAGACATTTGATGAAATGAGGAAAAATAAAGCGTCGCTTCGAGCCAAAAAATAGATACGGATAACGTTAAATTTCACACAACTAATAAACATGTTAAACCGGGTATCTGTTTATATGTGCATATGTTCAACAGATTCGTAATGATACAGATGTCGTTTAAACGTTTATAGTACAATATCCTTCGCTTGTTGTACTCGATAAATGGAACGAATACGACCATTATTGAAGTCTAATAGCTGAAATACGAACATCGATCAATAATCTTAGATCAATGCAGCAAAAGCAACAACACGTACGTTATTGTTAAAGAAGATTTGTGACACTGACCATCCGGTGATTTGGGGATTTGGAAAAATATAACTGGTACATGTTCAAAAAAAAAATGGTTTGATGTCGTTCGCGATTTCATTTGTTGGAAAAGTGCTCATTACACAAGCAAAAACATCGATATGCTTTCAAAAAGTCCACCATGGCACAACTTATAAAGATCCCCAAGTTGACAAATGGGTTATGATTGTATGTTTCTGTACATTTGTGGATGAATTTATTTTCGTTGAATCGCACTACATTGCCCGATTTTTCAAATAATTTAAAATACGTTGAGAAACATCGAACATACATGTACTCACTCTGTAGAATTATCCTTGAAATTAAAAAAACATCCGGTCCTTAGCGCCTTGGAGGTAGCATTGGCTCCTTTATTAATGCATCGCCAAAAAGAGGTAGCGCCCGTGATTTACGGCCGTAGTGATGGTCATACGAATTTGTATTATCTTTTGAGTCGACGGCGTCCGAGTATGCATAATCCGGGTACTGACGAATGTGTAGTTGCGGGCAGTAGTGTTTAGGCACCGGACTTCGTCGAGCGTTATAAGCATAAAGCAAACATATGCTTCAATTACTCGAATCAGTCCAAAATCACCATTAATACATATATTTAAAAATACACAAAATATATAATCTTTACTTGTGGACATATTTTTGAATTTCCAACAAAAAATATCATTCAGAAGTATAATACTTTAAGTAACGGTAATACATCACTCTAGATTTCCGAATGGCCCGATGAAATAGTTTTGTTTTCTAAATAAGAATGAATTTAGCTTTAGTATAGTTTAAACTGACTGGAATGAAGTTTTATATGACTTTGCCGTATTAATATAATAAAGTCACTATATTGGGGTATACATGTCAATGTGAAATATGTGCAAATATTACGTCAATTGGATTATTGCGTCGTATGCAAAGGGAAAATGTATATGTGTCAGAAGCGTCCTCAAATCTATGAGATTTAAAATTCCCATTAATAACAAGTCTCGAAGGGTTTATTTTGACTTAAATGTATAGTATAAAATCTCTGAAACCTCAAGAACCACTGCGTTGATATTAAATAAATGTAATCGAGGCGCGAATTTAGATTAACAGTTAAACATTATTTAAACATTAATGATTTTTGTGTGTATTCTTATGTTTACAATTCCACATGGATAGTTTGTAGCATAAAGTAAACCGTTTATTTAACGTTACAACTTGAAACCAAACGATTTATAGTTAATGTGAAGTTTATTTTGTAACTTTAACTGCTATTATATACAAAAAATATAGTATAGATTTAAGAGTCAAACTTATTTTACAGTATTCATTCAATATTTTAAGAGTCAAATTTCTTTAATATTGTTTATTACATATTTGCAATAAGCAGTCAATAAGAGTTATTATGTGCATAAAACAACAACATAAACATCTCAGCTCAGACCTATGGTATTCGGTGTGCGGGTCCCACATATGGCGCACCAAAGGGGTCGAAACTTTAACTTCTGCTGCAGCAGAACAAATTTAAATGCTGCTCGAGCAGCAAATTAGTGCTCGAGCAGCATATTTGCTGCTCGAGCAGTATCTACATGATAGAGAGAGAGAGAGAGAGAGAGAGAGAGAGAGAGAGAGAGAGAGATGACTAACTGTTATCCCACTGTCTGTATGTATCGTATTGACTGACGATCATGTGTTAACTGAAGTTCTCATTTGTCCTCGTTTTCTTGCGGACATTGTCGAATTATAGGCAAACATTACTAAGGGACAGGTAAGATATATATTGGTTTATAAAACTGTGTTTTTGTTTTCAAAATTCTGTAAGTTAAAATCAGCATAAATTCAAAAGCATCACAACACAACATAAACAACACAAGCGGATCATGAAATATCACAAAATACATACCCGCCGAGTGTTCGTTCTAGATATTGGCTTTCAATACGTTTTAAGTCACATTAGGCGCAGTGCGAGTCTATTATTTAGTTGATGGACACTAAGATGACTCAATCTTTTTCTTCTTTCAAATTAAGGACAGGTCTTCTCTGGAGTATTGACGCACTTTGACTATTCACAGATTTTTGGTCCTTTGTAGAACCAGAACTTGGTGTCTTTGGCGGAGATCTAAAGAACGCTCCCACAGTGGGGATCGAACCCGTGTTCTCTCGATCGATAGGCGGACACCATATCCATTACGCTACTGCGCTCGAATGAGCGGAGTGGCCGAAACATATGCCATTGTCGGTCGGGAAATTGCATAGCAAGCATAAGCAAAGTCGTAATATTAGTTTATGTTATGTTGCACAGAAACGAAGGAAAAATGTAATAAAAAGTTATAATTAATCGAAGGTCAGTACATTCCTGAGCAATCCTTAAAGCAGAGCAACCTGAATTTATTTCGTAAGTCCAACCAAAAAGAATGCATGTTTACTTTCATTCAAATAACATCCATAGTTGCAAATAACAAACGTGGACGGGAGTTTTTATTCAAAGGGCATTAACTTCTAAAACTGAATGGAGTTCTATAACCTAGTACAATATAGCAAAATGAGATTATGAATATATAATATGAGCACTATTAGAATCAGTTATATGAGAGATAAAACGTGTGAAAACGATGCTATCAAAACGGCCGTTAATACCCAGATAATCAAAGGAACCGAGCGCCTTATAATATATGTCCGCGCCTAAATATTACTTTGCACACAGTTACATCGAACCCTGATCTTCCGTGCTCTCTCACGGGAACAAAACATCCGTTAGAAAATGTACTGTTATTAACCAAATTGCAATAATAAACATATTAAAAATAATTTGCACAGAACCGTCTGACAATATACACGTGTCCGCAAAAATAGATCGCTAGTTTCTGAGGCGAAAGGATTGAAGAACGGGTTGAAATACAATATGGCGGAAACGATTATTCAATTATTTGATTATCCGTTTAATACATCCACTCTCAATTCCCTCAAATTTAAACGGACGCATAAAGCGGTAACTATATACACCCTCTAATAAAAATACACTCAATTGAAACAAACTGTCATCACTGTTGAATTCTTATCGAGTATACAACAATGCAAATGTTTCAATCATTTATCAGATAATGTTTTGTAGCCATTTGTTTGAAGAAAAACAAACCTGAGATACGTTTACAATTCACGTTTGTATTTACCAGTGCGTTTTGGGTATTTTCAGACTATTTATAATATGGATACTTCATACCAAAGTAAACTTTAGCAATTTATTGGAATTGTAACAATAAACATTTGAAATAAATTAGTTGTTAATTGTAACATATACCGATTTATTTACAGATAATGTCATAGGTGTATTTAAAGACTCAAGGAAAATGATGGAAGACAGCCAATCATGTTGGTAGCAAGTGAGAAGAGATATGAATCAGCCGAAACAATTTCTTACAGGACAATATATTTCAGTTTTAAATCTTAATGACTTTAACAAATGGCATTCTGAAAAGCGTGATAATTGTTACAATATTTTACAGCAAACTACGTGCGAACGTAGTCACAATCTTCGTTAAAAACGAACGGAACTGGGGAATAGACAGAATAATTTATGGATTAAAAGGGCGAGGTAAAAAATTTTTTTTCGATCTATGCTTATCAGTCTTTACAATATTATTATATTCAGTCTTAATGAGATTTTTTTATAAAGAAGTGTATTTAATAACGTCATTTGTGACTCTAAATGATATACATGGAACACATTAGTTGCATTGATTCGTATGCCATAATCGCATTCACTCGGTAAAGCCTGATAAATTTGTCGATATATACCTATTAAAATCAATTATACAGAATATGAACAAGTCAGTTCATTATAAAATGCAAGAACAATCTGACAGAATGGTGCGAGGAAATATAAGAACGGTCAAATTTTATATAATCGGTTTACCCTTTCATTAAAATTATAACATGCAGTATTTATCGTTAATAAATTGTAATTTTCCCAATATACTATATCGCCCATATGTCCTCATTGCCGTTGATGAATGCGTGCATACGATGATTCAAAATCATAACTAGAAATTTGCGTCAAACGAAGTTATTCATTGTGTTATACAATATCCTCTTCAGAAAATTATTTTGAAGAAATTGTATCGCTAAACGGTATCAACAAATTTGATATTTTGTTTAAGAGTTATCTTCTGTGCGGAAACGGGAATTTCACAACTATGTACATAATTTTGCAGGGCATAATAATAAAAGCTCCAGCAATGGCAGTTCAAGATTCCAAATATACGAATAAATGTGGGCCATGCCTGTTTGATGGTGAATTCGTGGATCCAAATAATTTCTGCGTGGAATGTCTGGAGTATTTGTGACAGTTGTATACGTGATCACAGAAAAAATAAGTCATCACGTGATCATACAATACTTCAGAAGGGTGATTTTCCCAAGGATGTTAAATTATTTGAAGAAATGAAGAAATTGACTCAATGTCCGAAACACCCTTACATTGACCTCGACCAATACTGCCCAACGCATGATGTTTCAATTTGTCCGTTCTGTTTGAAAAGCGATCATAGGCTTTGTGAAAATCTCACAGATATCATAAGTTTATTTCAGGGAGGATGCCCTAGTGAAAACTGCAGTGAACTTATAAAAGTGTTCTTTAATCGGTGTAATTTACTACAAACTGAAACAATGAAAATTGCAAACGATGTACATACTAATAATTTTGAAGTGGCACAAGACATCCAACTGTACATTTTGACTTTGAACGATGCCATTGAACAATTAGAGAGGAGGTTGTCTGAAAAACACGAATGTTTAATATCGCCTGTTAACGAAGCTATTAAATGCGCGGAACAAATGGTTTTATCTGTTGAAAAGAAAGCTATATATTATGATAGTTTGTTCGAGATAACGACCAAGTATGGTACGCTGAAACATAATATAGTTTTGCAATTCATGACGTGTTCGTTACTGAAAGCATTGGGAGAGCATGACTAATTTAAAACTAAGGCAGATACAAAAATATCATTTATCAAGCCAGTTACTACTAGTAGAATAATTGAAATGTTACCACAATGTGACGTCGTGATAAAATGTAATGACAGACAAGCCCAAGAACTATCAAGTGATGAGCATACAGACCCTGAACCTAAAGCACGAGACGCAACTACACAGGTTGATGAAATTGATTTCGTGACGAGAAGTTGTTTAAATCAGAATTTACACGAAATGCATATCAGGTTTGACAATATAAAACTCATGCCGTGTGGAGAATACGCGATTATTTCCTTAGATGTTTTAGCGGACGGTAGAATACTCGTATTATCTGAATGTGCGATGGGACTTTACTCAATTAAACTGACCTTGATATCAACATTCGACATTAAGCACAGAGTCAATGACATGTGTATCGTCAAAGAAAACAAAGATGGTTACTTAAATGTTGCTGTTTGCTTTCACAAACTAAACAAATTACAAATTGTAGAACATTTTAACGAATTTCGCGAATTATCTTATATAACTTGTGAGGGCGATGTCATCAGTATAAGTATGTGTGTTTACCATTTGGCAGTGCTTCTGTCGCACTATGAAGTCCAGCTGCTTGATATTGCAACGGGCCATGTCTGTTATGCATACAAGGAATTCAGGTGGACAATCAACGGATCAATTGTTCGTTTATGCTCACCCATCAGAATTCATATATGCAGCTCAAAAAATCTATTAATTGTAGTTGATGAAAATACAATTTACTCTTTTAACATTAAAGATGGAAAATGTAAAGAAGACACGTTATATTTAGTCGGTTCATGTCATTGGGGTTATTCGCAATTCTCTTGCACCAAACCTGAATTTAAGGATGCAAACGATGTGAAATGTGATTCAAACGGAAATATATATGTTGCAACCAGCAAGAGTATCTATCAAGTTAACAGCACTGGAACCGCACGGACCCTGATTCAACATTATACAGATGCTAATGATATATTATATGGTTTTTGTAAAACATGTGCTATTGACGAGTACCGCAACAGAATAGTTGTCGGCTTTGTCTTTTCCCGTTATGTGCGTGTGTATGATTACACTCTACCAACAAATGATACATAATCAACGAGATATCGGCGGATGAGGTGACGTGTAAGTGACGAAAACACTCGTCCGTTCTCAAGTAAACAGCTCAAATCTCTTTTTTGTATTAGTTGATATGCAGATGACACTCTTGAAGTTGCTGAGTGATTTTATATATTGAAAACAGTGTCGTATAGAGGGCAGCAATTTTGTTATTCCAATAAACGATGTACATTAAATGCATCCATTCACAGTTCTCGTATTCGTAAGTTTTCTTACTTGTACATGAATTGTAACGTAGTTTAACTATTTGCTTTGTATAAGTGTAATACATATTATTTATTCATTCTTGATTACATACTTATCCGTATGTTATCCATCTGGATCATCCAATCTGCATAGTTTATGATGACAAACACGTCATAATTCTTTCTAAAAGGCCTGTTAAGGTGAAAGTAGTCGACGACTGCCCAGCTTGCTTGCATTTAATGTCAATATTTACATATTGCATATTATATCTAGGTTATGATAATGTCTGATTTAACTTTGCGGGTAGATCTGGTTTACTATTTTAGATTATACCATAGTAATCGTTCTTATACGCTTTATATACATGCTGATCTTACAATGTCTGTAGGATTTCAATTGTGTAATAAACATATGAATGCCTTGTATGTACTTATATATCTTGTAAATACAACCTAAATCAATGCCATCTACTGGTCGTGTTAAGCTGCCATTGTTAAAATACCACATATTAATACAATGTTGTTACTCTGCTGTCATTACGGTGACGGTGGTACGTAAATATAGTTTCGGATAAATATTTACTTAAAAAAGATTACGCGCATTTTTATTAACCTTGACCCCATAACTGTAGTTTTGTCACTCTCAGAGTTTGTCTAAATTTCGATACTCTGGAGTAATAATGTATAGGAAATCAATACGTATTGTGTGTTGTCAGTAAATATCAAAGTTTTTGCAATATGTTTTTGAGAGCGCAATATGTTGGGCAACCATAGTAAATTGTTAATATAGATTATGACTGAAATCATTCATACTTTTTTGCGATCGATTTTAGTTGTTTGAAGCAATGGTAAAATATATGCAGCAAATACACTTCTCTATAATAATCACGGCTCTCCTATATATATATATATATATTGCCATTTATATTCTAAGTAAATCTTTATTTAGTTCTTATAATCTCTATGGGAGATCAAGTGTTACAGTATGTCGCTGTACCCGTTAGACTGTTGATATATTTTTAACTTTCGTATTCCATTAAACACTGTTAACTGGTATTCCTAAGCGTTCATGATATTTGTAAATAAGCTAGAACTTTTTATAACATTCAAAAAGATGTCTACTTGACGCCAAGTGCGGTTTCATAGAATATTATACGTTTACGGTATTTGGTTTTAAAATCATTGTATACGCATGACGAGGTCAGGGTTTACCCAAACTGTTAATCATGTGGTTCACGGAAAACTAATCTGCTTAAAATGCACATTAACATTTATGATGTTATAGAAAGTGAACATCAGCCATGTGTGTTACAATTTTGCAATTTGCCCATACTCTGTGTCCATAGTAGGTATTATAGTGATGTTAAAATATAAATATCCGTAACTATAAAGCAGCACAAAAGCCAATGTATATTTGATCTTAATACACCAAACAATGAATTTCAAGATTCTCTATCAGAAAAAAATGCATGCTCCGCTACTTTAATATCAGAACACCAACATTAAATATATAAGTATTAAAACTGGGATCGTTGCATTGGAACGCTCAATGCAAAACAATGGGGTTTAACCCGATTTGAAGACTGGCCAAACGTCACACTTACCCTAGAATCAATAACAAAGCAAATGCGCTGGTAAAGTGTAAAGGCATCTCAAACTAATGCGCCTTTGCATACAGACAATGAAACATGAATGCTAAGACGTGACCAGCCAATCGAATATAGAACAACATAATTTTAGTTTTTGAAGTGTCTTAATAATCCGAATCTATTAAAAAGATTAGGGGATAGGTTTTTATTACATGTCATACCCTGTTTCCCATGTAATATAACCATTACATATTTTTTTATTACACATGGGTAATACAACATTTTTAAGCGTTTTCATTGGCTTAGTTTTCGTTTATTGACCAATCGGAATTTGTTATTTTGCTGAAATGACGTTGCAACGTCAAATGACGTAACGAAATCTAAACAACATTCGGAATTTATCATTATGTTTGCGTAAATATTTATTTAATTTGCTCATTTAATTAAAAGCATGTGATAAAAAAAATATGACACTCGTTGTCATATCATACCATATTTTATTATACATCCGTCAGGAAATTCGTTAGTTAGCTCGCCAAAGGCTCGCTTACTAACAAAATTCCTGAACTCGTTTAATAAAATATAGTATGATATGACAACTCGTGACAGATTCTATATTTACGTGATAAGTATAACAAAAAACTAGGTGTAAGAAAGATCGTTAATATGATTCATCCACATAACACAAATAAGCTCTACGGCTAAGAGCATCTGAAGACTGCAATCATGTAGTGGTGCTACATAGTTTAATCGCACTTTGGTGATCACCTTTTGTCCGGTGTTTACCCCTGGGGTTGAAATCGACCACGTCCAAGGATCACATTGTATAATAAAGAACATTGTCATTAGCAATCTCAATTTTCTGTTTAACCACAAGACCCATGGGTTTATTAGTTTGTTATTAACACTAGAAAGTGGTATTGTACAAAATGTATTAAAATCTTGCCTACGTGGACAAAATTTGTCCCGCCCTGCTGGTTACTAGGTTTTCTACCTGTTCATAGAGGTAAAAAAAATCTTCTCCAAGTTAAGGCCACTCTATTTTCAATACAACGGAATCAGAGCCATTATCGCACGCTTGCTTGGAAAGCATTTTTATAAGGAGATATGTCTATTTTATGTGGCTCAACCTTGTGAAAGCTCTCAAAGCAATTTGATTTATCAAAATTATCATTTAATTTACTAATAGCATATATATTTTAATTAAATTGCTGCTGATTTTAAGAATGATAAAGAAATGTAAAATCATAAGCGTTGCTTCGAACATTTTAGGTTCTTCGGTTCTCGGTTGATTGCCCTGTGTCCTTAGGCGCTCTTGGTCATCCAGAGTTAGTTGGAGTGGAATCAGTTGTTATTATATGATTTTTGAACATTACGAACAGTCATATAGCAACGTATTGGTCGAGTCTTCTTATAATTCGCTTAACGTTACATACAAAACATCATTCAAGTTTAAGAGCTATTAGAACTGTGCTTTAAAACGATACATGCAAATAATTGGGCGCTTAAAGCGGTGTGACGGCTAGCCCTAGGCGAACCTTACTTTCAGCCCAAAATTTATCATAAACTAAACGCGCGCCTTCAACTATTTTGATAAAAAATCCATTGCAGGCAGGAAAATAAAACATAAATGCCAAAACGTGACGCGTAAATCGCACAATAAACTTAAAATGTATTTATACTAGTGTCGGAAACCTGTTAAAATGAAAAAGGAAGAGTTTTAAATTTATAAGTATACACAGAAATATGGTACTTCTATAAATATATTGAGTAATTCAAATAAGTGAAAAATCTACTAAGCATTGAAAAAAAGATGTACGAAAGATTGTAAATGCGTTTTATAATCCACATAACCGAAATGAGCTCTAGAGGTTCGATCTTCTCAAGACTGAAATATGACAACAACGAATATGTCAAATGAGATAACAGCATCAACACAGAACATATCAAATTGTTGCAGTTTAATATATTTAAAAAAAAACAATAACAATGTGCATATTAAACCAGAATACCATATATTAAATGCGCAAAAAAATTACTTTGGGAAAGACATAAATTCTGTTTTCCGAACTTAGTTCCTACCCTAATTTAAACTGCTCATAACAAGCCATTTCAGTAGCCAATGAGTACTTAATGTGCATTTTACCTTAAAATCAGGTATACACATTTTACAAAATAATGTATTTTTTGAAGTGCATTCAATCATAACGCATACACATGTTACGTTCGATACATTGAAGTTGATACTGTTATTTCAAATATCAAGCAGTATTTACGAAATATCATGCGATTTAAAAACGAAGCTGTTACATCAATCAAATTTAATGGTGAACAATTCTGTGTCTGAAATATCATTTTATCCGTAGTTAACATCAACAATTAAAATAGTTAAAAACACAGGGCTTGTTGAGGTCTATCTGTCTATCTGTAAAAAAGAATACACGCTAACAGCAGTATCCATTGCAGAACTATTAAAATTAGAAACATACGAATATATGGCCTTGTCACACGGGTCTATATCAATCTTTAATATTGCAAACATCATTTAATCGTTCACATAAAAACCTACACGATAGGATGAGGACTGTGGCATTATGCAGCGATCTGGTAAAACTGTTATACAAATATATTGTTGATTTTAAGCGACCATTGTAAGTTTACTGAATAAAACTACAGCATTTTTAAACAAGAGGGCCTGAAAGGCCAAAAGCCGCTCACCTGAGAGAAAAAGAAAGATATAACCTGTTCTTTGCAGCCCAAGATATCAACGGAACAAATGTTCTAACCAAGTTTCATGAAGAATGAACAACAAATGGCCCCCTGGCGGCCATGTTTTTTTAACAGACCTGAACCATTTTTGAACTCTTCAAAGACATGTCCAAATTTCATGAAGATTGGGAAAAAATTTGTCTTCTAGACTGTTCACATGTTTTCACTATAAACTTAAGCGTTTCACCCGTCATGCCGGCTATCAAATTAAAATGAAGTCAATAATTTTAATTATTATTTATTTATCACATACTGTGACGAGGAAAGCTACTGGGGCTCGTCTGAGCCTAGCTTAAGGCACAAGAAAAACCAACAACAATGTGACTAAACTATTTTATTCTTTCCAAACATTCATCATTTATACTTCAGCAATAATGTAAACAATACAAACAATTCATATAGAAATACAGTTTATAAACTTTCAAAAGTTAATCATAGTTAAAACAAGGTTTCGAAAACAATTATACACTTTCATGTTTAAACTCGGTCAACAGTTTGTGTTCAGTATGAGGCGAATGCCTGTATAAAGCACTAGGATAAACAAACACCCGTGATCACTTTAAGTGAAATCACTCATAATCTTCACTTTCACTAAACAAATCATTAAGAACTCACTTTCATTGTATTATTCACTTAAGTCTTATGTAAGACACTTAAAGAAAACAAACCATTTCTTCGGCTTTGATTAATAACATATAACTTGCGTTAATCACAGCACACTTAATCACTTTAATTAAAAGACTAACTGAGATTTGTCATTTAATAAATTCACTGTGTTAACTCATCACTCATTAAAAACACTAATTTGTTGTTGCATAAATTCACTAAGTCCTGTTCTTTATTAAATCACTGACTCAATATTTTCATTTAGAGACACAAAAACTAAGTCACTTTGCCTTAGTCACTTAGTTAATAATCGCACTTAGTTTTAATAACTAAAATAACTTCACTTACTTAACATTCCCAGTTATTAAAACACCGTAAATCACTAATTCAATATTTTCATTTAGAGAAAAATAAGACTAAGTCACTTTTACTAAGTGAAATTTCAACTTAGAACATTAAACTCACCTCCATGATAAAACTAAAAGTTGCTTTACTAAACAGGTCTGGCAGGTTTGTTATTCACTAACCCCAAACTTTCAATTAGTGGACTAACTCTTTCAACTTAGAGCCAGGGGGTCTAACATTAGTCTTTCACTTGTACATCCAGATGTTTCAGGTGATTAGTTCTAATAGGAAAGGCCAACAATGTGCCAGTCCCCTGATTCTGAGGTGTATATAGCAATTATTGCTAGTAATCTAGGTAAACATCCAATCAAATGAGAGCACTGCTATTCTTAGTATCCAGGTAAAGATAGGCACTGGTCAGAAGAGATGCAGCACTGACCACTGATGTAAACTATCTGCATCCACACTTACAGAGAGTTTAAAGCATTTATTTCATTTTTAAGAATTATCATACAATGAAAATATACCTGATCTATCATTAATGAATTTATAAGTTATTTACTATCATTAATGAATTTAAAAGTTATTAAAAATTGTAATTTAAAGAATCATTATTGTAAGAATAAAACAATAAAAACAAAGTAAACAATTACAAGGCAGGCGTTACAATAAATATAAAGAAAACTGCCCCACCCCCTGGCGGCTTTGTTTTTCTATTGATCACGACCATTTTCAATCTCGTCCGAGACATCCACATTACTTATGTTTTCACAAATCTCATGATGATTAGGCAACAAATGTGACTTCTAGAGTGTTCACAAGCTTTTATACTATATAAATATAAGGAAAAAGACCCCCCCCCCCTGTAGCGGCCATGTTTTTTTACCGATCCAAACCATTTTCAAACTCAACTGTCGTATCCAGGAAACAAATGTTCTGACTTAATTTTATGAAGATTGGGCCAAAAATGTTCACATGTTTTCACTATATACAGAAAACTGTCCCACCCCCTGGCGGCCATGTTTTTCCACCCATTATGACCATTTTCGAACTCGTCCAAGATATCTATAAAATCAATGTTTAAAATTTTGTTAATTATGATTAGGCAAAAAATGTGACTTCTAGAGTGTTCACAAGCTTTTTTTGCTATAGGAAAAAAAACTCCCCCTAGCGGCCATTTTTTATGGGGCTCAACCTTGTGGAAGCTCTCAAAGCGATTTGATTTATCAAAATTATCATTTAACTTACTAAGAGCATATATATTTTAATTAAATTGCTGCTGATTTTAAGAATGATAAAGAAATGAAAAATCATAAGCGTTGCTTCGAACATTTTAAGTTCTTCGGTTCTCGGGTGATTGCCCTGGGTCCTTAGGCGCTCTTGGTCATCCAGAGTTAGTTGGAATGGAATCAGTTGGAATCAGTTGTTATTATATGATTTTTGAATATAACGAACACTCATATAGCAACGTATTGGTCGAGTCTTCTTATAATTCGCTTAACGTTACATACGAAACATCATTCAAGAGTTAGAGCTATTAGAACTGTGCTTTAAAATTATCTAAGGCGCGCGCCAACACCCAACCAACATTTCTTGAAACGTCTTAATTCGATAGTATGCTTGTTTGAGAAATCTGGGAGACTTCAACTGGTTGTTATTTCATCTTCATACATTTTGCCTGGTACAAAAAAAAACATTTAAAGTTTCAGTTTCCTGTTCATTTGCTGAATAACCAATTACATTCCTTAAACCTCATACTAAACAAGGAACATACATACACGCAAATACAATACTAAATACTAAACATGAAGCAATTAACATAAATAAGGTTTTTGGTTCACAGCAACATACTGCTTTTGTACTCAAAGTTTTCCGTAAAAAACATCTTCTTTTGAGAGAAAAGTACACATATTTGCATCATATTGGCAAATAATAATATTTATGGTTGCTGTATGATTTGATTAGATATCCCAAGTACCCTTATTATAATATAAAGCAAAGTTCTGTGTTAAATATGACATACAGTGCGGTAACAATATTATCAGTATTTGTTTTGTATATTCACCGTTCGGCAGTACTTGTCAAATAATGAGGTGTTCAATTTGTGACAATTTGACTGGTCTTGTGTCTTTGCCGAATTCAATGCAACGTATGTGAATATTTATAATCCAACTCAATGCAGACCCGTGTATACGCTGATTATGACGGGCTATTCCGATTGGACATCGAATATGATGCATGTAAACAAGACACAATATATACGGGAGGAATTCTGAGTGGCTGAACTTTCAGCCGAATGAACGTGAACAGAATCTTGGGTACATCGGAGATAACAAACGTGACACGGTAGCAATTGATTAAAGAAATGTTGTCCTAATTTAGATGCCGTGAAGCCTTGTGGTTGATCTCGTCGTTCATTTTTTATCTTCACGAGCTTTTAAAAATGTAGAAGAGCAACCATTGTTTGAACAATACAGAAATATTTAGATTGTATTTATGTATGTTTCGTACAAATGCTTATTTGGGGTCAAAATATGCATTGAGCGTATAAGCAAGTCTTGCATGCATATACAAGAATCGTAAAAAATCTGGTTTAATAATTCCAATTATATTACTATTAGTATTTGACAATTGGTCATGTATTGAATCGCAGAGTATCAAACACACACCACATGTCATTCCGATGTATAATATCAGATGCGAATTATTTATATACATTTACGAAATTGTTGAAAATAAAGTTCATATATCCAACTTTTTCTTAATAGAACATCAACCATAAGTATAAACATCGATTTAAATTGAAACGATACATGCACATAATTGGGCGTTTTAACCGGTGTTACGGCTAGCCAGTGGCGAACCTTATGCCTCGGTCACACTGTCATGAATCAGAGCTACGAAGGAGCTACGATTCAATCGGTCACGAATGACTACGAAATTGTCAAAATTCGTAGGCCGCTACGATTTCAGTACGGAGCACAACGGATCTACCATCAAAATGTTGGAAAACGAACAAGAAAAGGTACGGAATGCTACTGATCGACGCGATTTAGTACGGAGCGCCGCGAATCGGTATGATCAAACTACGAATCCGCTACGGTCTGGTACTATTAAGTACATTGCTACGCGAATCAGTACGATCTTACTACGGATCCGCTACGGTCTAGTACGGGTAAGTACAAACTAGAACGGTCCGCTACGAAGAAGTGGGAATCGCGACGGACTGGTACGGACAGGTAGGAACGAACTACGATTGAACATTGCGCCCACAGCCTCTTGTATTGTCATAGACAGAATGCCTACCAAAAAGAGAACAATCAAGCGGCACCAACAGCGCGTAACAAAAATGATGTAATCAGCCGTGTCTGGGTAAGAGTCTACCTCCTCCATCCTAAACCAAGAGCCGGGTCTTCTTAAAAGCCAGGCTCTTATCTACCACCTCCTTTTTTCTCTGACCTGATAAAGTATGTAATTATTGATGTATAAATATAGATTATGCTAAGGAAAGTATGATTATTTTGGATTGTATTATGTCGGCTATTAATTTAACAATTATTAAATCACGTAAAAGTAAGAGCAATATTCAATAGGCATATAAGGAAGACACTTACCTGCAAATAAAAAAATGTATTACTAGTAACTTCAAATTCTATTTTTTATAAATACGTAATCTTTAGCTCAAAGCTTTACTAATTATATGATATTGAATCATTATTACCTCTGTACATATCGTCAAGCAGCTCGACTACGGCATCTGCATTTTGTGCCATATCAATATCCAAGTGTAACAAATTTATCGCAAACGCAATTTGCTGGCGATTCATGATTGTGAACTCAACAATGCAAGTACGGTTGCTATATAATTTCAAGGATGTATATCAGTAGCAATTTATTGTAGTGGACCGTACATGTCCGTACTGTTTCGTGCTGAAATGTAGTACATCGTACAAGATCGTGCAAATTCCTGCCTATCCGTAGTACAACGTACTAGAACCGTGGCTGTCCGTAGTATATCCGTGGAATAATCGTAGCTAATACGTAGCGTAACCGTACCGCTCCTTAGTTCTTCGTATCAATCCGTAGAAGTCCCTGGGAATCTTCGGACCTACGAAAAGGAACGGACGACTACGGTGTCTTTAAGAACTAGTACGGATCAGTACGGATTAGTACGGACTGCTACCGATACGCTACGGTCGATAAATTCGTAGCAATTGTTTGTTCAAAATTTGTCAGGAGTCGCTACGGACATCCAAAAACTACTACGACTGATCACGGATCAAGTACGGAGAGCCACGGTCCAGTAAGGATAGCTACGAACTGTGCCGAAAAGTATTTCTAGCTCGTTCGTAGCTCTGATTCGTGACAGTGTGACCGAGGCATTACTCTAAGTCCAAAATTTATCACAAAATTTATCTTCCACTATTTTAATCAAATAATCCATTGCAGGCAGGAAAATAAAACATGAATGCCAAAACGTGCCGCGTAAATCGCACACTAAACTTAAAATGTATGCATACTAGTGTCGGAAACCTGTTTAACAAAAGGAAAAGTTTTACATTTATAAGTATACACAGAAATATGGAACGTCTATAAATATATTAAGTAATTCAAATAAGTGAGGTCGCAGTGGTGTAATGAATATGGTGTCCGCCTAGCGACCGGGAAGTCACGGGTTCGATCCCCACCGTGGGGGCGTTCTTTAGATCTCCCCCAAATACACCAAGTACTGGTTCTAGGCCCAGGAAACGGACTCGAGAGCGTTTATATAAGCCTAAGGCTTTCAATGCAATCGAGCTAAAATAAATAAGTTTAAACTAATTCAAATAAATGAAAAATCTACTTAACATTGGATACAGGGTGTACAAAACATTGTAAATGCGCTTTATAATCCAAATAAACGAAATTAGCTCTACAGGTTCAATCCACTCAAGACTGAAATATGACAACATTGAATATGTCAAATGGGATAACAGCATCAACACCGAACATATAAAATTGCTGTCGTCTAATATTAAAAAACCATAACAATGTGCATATTTTACCAGAATCCATATATAAACAGAGCAAAACAATCACTTTGGGAAAGACATAAATTATGTTTCCCGAAATTAGTTTCTTCTCTTATTTTAACTGCTCATACAAAGTCAATCAGTAGCCAATGAGTACAAAAAGTGCATTTTACCTTAAAATCAGGTATACACATTTTACAAAATAATGTATTATTTCAAGTGCATACAATCATAACGCAGACACGTGTTAAGTTCCATACATTGAAGTTGATACTGTTAATTTCAAATAACCAGTATCAAGCAGTATTTACGAAATATCATGCGATTTAAAAACGAAGCTGTACCATCAATCAAATTTAATGTTGTAAACCTCTGTGTCTGAAAAATCATTTTATGCGTAGTAAACATCAACGATTAAAATGGTTAAAAACACAGGGTTTGTTAAGGTCTATCTGTAAAAAAGAATTAACGATAACAGCAGCATGCATAGCTGAACTATTAAAATCAGAAACATACGAATATATGGCCTTGTCACACGGGTCTATATCAATCTTTAATATTGCAAACATCATTTAATCGTTCACATAAGAACCTACACGATAGGATGAGGACTGTGGCATTATGCAGCGATCTGGTAAAACTGTAATACAAATATATTGTTGTATTTAAGCGACAATTGTAAGTTTAGTGAATGAATTGTTGTTGTATTAGTCGATATTTGGAGGTAGGTCATATTAATCGGAATGAACTATACATTCATCATTTTCCAGAAAGAAATATCAGATATAACAAAACAAACAAGTTGATATCAATATTATATTTTTTTTTTCAAAGCAATACAAACAACAAAATACATATTTTACAAATATATAAGGCGCAAGTGCTCATGACGTCATAATTAACAGGTCAAACGTCAAAAATCATATTCATTCTCGCTTAAAATCCAGCTTAGTGGGATTATTTTTTATTAATTCGTTTTAAATGGGGACGTAGAGATATGATAAACAGAAAACATGTTTAGTATATCAGGCTCGGTACGAATATAATAACTGCTCGGCAAGCCGAATCAAGGAAGTCACTTGTTATTTTCAATTATATTTTCAATTCCAAGTGATTAGGTAAATTTGTGAGGTCATTGAGGATGGTCTAAAAGTACGATATATGGTGTATTTGTATGACGTCATGAGATAATGATTCACACTCAAGTTTCAACATTACCAATGTTATGCAAACAATCATATGACATACAATTTAAAAAAGATGGTTGGTCTCTATAGAATATAGACCTTTCGTTCACTCTACATTATATAAACTATTCTTTGCGCGCGCCACTCATGCGACTATTTATTGCTTGTTCTCACACCGAATACAACAATATCGAAGTTTCGGACACATACCACGAGATAATCTTTCCGGGCCTTCCGAACACCTTTATAAAAGCAATTGAACATTCCCCTATAGTAGACAGAACGAATAAACAACAACACAACGAATTATATAGATTTAAAGGTGGTACTTCGTACTTCCAAAACAAAACATTGCGAAGTTAAAGCAACGCTCATCATTCACATCTAGACACTTAAAAATATGAAATGTCTTTATTTTTGAGAACACATGTAAGCAAACGACAAGTTCATGAATTTGCATACGTAGCAGTATTGTACTCGTGCATAAAACACAAAATTTGCTGCACACCATAAGAAGATAACTAGTCTTTTGTATAAGCTTACACTGTCATCTAGAAAGGAGCTTTTCTTCAAAGAGAATACACACACATTTAACATGACTGAGAAGTATACGCTGGCTGTTTAACAAAGATTGTATGTTACATTTTTGCATACACGTTGTCATTTATTACATGTTAATGGTCAGAAAAAAAGTTCTATGGATATATGAAACAATTAGCAGAAATAAAAAGAAACCATACCATAATTTAACCAAAGAAAAAATGCTTTGCTAAAGTGGTTGTTAAATAATTAAGTCGGGGAACGTGTTTGCATAGTAAGGATACAACTTAATAATAACTGTGTTCAGCCGTGTAAACCCATCAATCAATACCGACATATACAACATACGTATTTATAGAAACATATGACGAACTAACTCAAACCAGTATCAATAAAACACAATGTTTTGCAGGCACATATAATATTAAGAATTTATCAACTAAAAAAATACATACAACGCATATGCAACGGATATTTACTGAACAAGCTACACTATGTAAATGTTAATAATTTCTCGTATACATAAAATCACATTACTTCCTTCGGATTGAATTCTTGTCCGTACACCACATATTACCACTTTTTTCAGTTTTGAGGAATCAACTTCTAGAGTAAATATCACACTTTTATTCGGTTAACTATATGATTTAATGTTATACCAAAAATGTCAACGTCTTGTATTATTTCGAACTAAAAAGCTAGATTGGTATGGTGAAACTGATGATTGATTTTATAAAGTCATCAATATGTTTTAAAAGCAAAGTTGTATCAGTATATTCCCAAAATATTGTATCATTTCTTTCCTCAAAATGTATACAAAATGAAAACTTATTAAAATAAATTTTAAGTAACTCGTTGATAATATAATAAATAGTTTATGGCAACTTTAACAAATTAACGTCTTTCTTAACAAACAATACTTAACAACACATTGTCGCTCGACAGATGAAGTCAATTAAATGAAAAATGAGAATCATATATTATATTAAACAATGAACGTAATATACTGGACAGTGAGCATCACATACTTGGCAATGATCATCATATAATAGACAATAAGCATCATATAATGGACAGTGATCATCATATTTTGAACTATGAGCATCATATAACTCACGGTGATCATCATATAATGAAAAATGAATATCATGTAATTAACAGCGGGCATCATCTGATGGACAGTTGGCTTCATATAATGGACAGTGGTCATCATTTAACTGACATAAACATCATATGACGGGCGGTGAGCATCGTATAATGGAGAGTGAGCATCTAACAAGGAAAAATGAGCAACATAAAATGAAAAATGAGCATCGGATAATGAAAAAATAAGCATCATATAATGAACACAGAGGATCATATAATGGACAGTGACACTCATATAATGTGTAATGATCATCGTATAATCAACACTGAGCATCATATATTGAAAAATGAGCATCTTATGATGAAAAACGATCATCATATAATGAACAATGATCATCATATAATAAACAGTGCGCATCATCTAATGGAAAATTATCACCATATTGTAAATAATAAATAACGTATAATGCCAAAGTAATATCATATTATGTAAAATAACTTCATATAATGATGCATTAAGACATGTTATGAGAATTGTCATGTTAAGGCAGCTATGGCGTTCCATATTGTCTGGTCATGCTTTATTAACACTAAATCAGAGCGATGCTGAATGTCTGCTCGCTTTCCATATCACAGTAAATTAACGACACGCGACCTCTTACCTAACGGCCGTTAGGGTCTGTTTTAGCATGTTACACTGTGACGTACTGATAATACGCCGCACGCCTGCTCCTTGAGATCTACATAAGGAACCATCTGGAAAGGATGTTTTACTGGCTGTCCGGCTAACGAGGTAATTTAATATCTCCCGGCACTTGTGAGTTTGGTTGGTGGTAAACAAGTTTCACGTATTAATTGAAATAGTATATTACATTGGGTATTGAACAAGATACAATACATATAAATACAATTAATTTTCTAGAACAATATATAATATATTATCTAATCTAATATTAATGAATTGCATAATATATATTTAATTATCCACTTTTTCTAAAATTATGAGATACGTAATGGAAATAAAATCATATTCCTTAATTCCTGGTACAAAAAAAGGATACTTCACAATGATACAATTACATTGGGGCCCTCGTTGATAATGATGCGAACTTTTTATCAATAGATGAATTTCATACATACGAAATTGAAATGTCTTTTCTCACGTATCAAGGTGTTAAAAGGTTGTATTTAATAATTTCAAAATGCACAATATACAATTGGACCATAATACAAATTCAAAAAAAAGAAAGGCCCTTTATTCAGTCGGGGATCTTGCCCGATTGGAAAAGTTGGGTAATCCCTTTTTTACTTGCCCGATCGGGAAATATTGATTGAAAAATTGCCCAATCAGGCAATAAAACAACCATTTTTCATATACCTTGGCAAAAGTTGTCAGGGCATCGCACAACTCATCCAAGGAACAACTTAAATAACTGAATCCAATCTTTTAACAATTATCTTAAATTAGACCGTAGCGATTTAAAATAAATTTCGTTGTTCGTCAGATATTCAAGCCCTAAGTTGAGCAACTTTTAGCATCTATCAACATTTTTCGCACTTGCCTGTTTTGAACACAAACTTGCCAGGAGGAGCACGTCGTCGAGGTTACATGCCTGATTTGAATTTGAATTTCCTGTACGAGCAATAAAAGAAAAGTCAAAATATAATCAGTGCTTGACATCTAATAATCTGTTCATCAAAAAGTATATTGTGAGCACGGATAATCTTCAATCAATTCCATCACCAAGATTTAATACTTGATGGTCATAAATTGAATGCGACACATACAGGTCCGTATGTAATACGAATAGGTGTCAATCGTGGAAACACATGTCGTAGTTGGATAAACAACTTATCGTCCTGATCCACGCTACGGTTATAAACATGCATCAGGAAATAACAGGTTTATGCGGTATCCATTCAAGGATATGATATTACTGACATAGATCATATAGCCCGTTATCATACTTTCCAAACATGATATTTAAATAAACGTCGGAAGGTCATTATATTGTCAAACAGTATATTCAAAGTACACATGTAGAAATGAACATATTATAAGTCGATAACAAACTAATGTGATAAACGCAGATACACCTAGAGTGACTAAAATAATGACGGAACAATTAATATGTCATGTCAGGTCCTTGAAAGAAGCGGAGTACTTACTTTAACTAGTTTGGGCAATATGGGCAACTGAATTCCCCCATCAATTATTGCACGATTGAATTCTATGTCCTATTCGGTTTGTGAAGTACATCACTTAGATATATATAAACGAAACCTTCATTCAGTCATTGAAATTGTGAACTACAGTGTCAAATTTATCATGGTCAATCTCAAATTAATGTTTTATCCTTTTTGCGAAAACCAAAAAGATGCATTTGTACACGGTTATACTTTTCTTCTTGGAACGTATTTTTTCTCGGAACGTAAGCATAATACCAGATGAGTAAAATCATGATATAAAAAGTTTAATTAAAACATAAACGTGTTTGTTTAATAACGTGAGTTCAAAAAAACAAAACTTAAAATCAGCAACAACTTGTTTTGTTCCATTGGCATTGTTTAGGATGCTTATAAAACGAGAAAACCACCATTATCAAGATAACATGAAAATAAGTATTTGCATTTAAATCACGGCTGTGGCAAGCATATTGTTAGACGTCTGCTTTAACAAGGAATCAAACGATAATCTTTAATAGACGCCTAATACTCGTAAATGCGACATAAACATATTCATTCAAATGTAATTCGAATTGGCTTGTGCTATGCGAGTTGTTATATGTATTGCATACATATACATATCAAGGCCCTTAGCAAAGGCAAACACCACAAATCATTATGCCGGAAAATTGTTTCTTACTTTGAAATGAATATGCACAAATAAACATGATATGATACAAACAAGAGGGTCAAGGTGACGGGCCTCTCACCTGAGAATCGACAACACTTAACTGTTTTCAGAAGAGTCTGTGATCGTTGTATTATAAATGTCACCCGGTTTTTACCCAGAATGTTTGAATTTACCTTCGATATCATTAGAACAAATTGTTTGGTTGAGTTGTATGTCTATCTCGAATTGGATAAACATATGACATATAGATTGTGTACAACGTTTTTCTAAAAATGTAAAAATGCCCCGTACCCGTACCGGTATGTTTTTTCAATGGAACGTGATCATTTTTTAAACAACAAAAATATTTTAGATATATTAGAACAAATATTCTGAAACAGATTCATTAAGACCAACATGGTGGTTCTAGTGTTCAAAAGTTTTACGGTAGCTGTAGATGTATAAACAGCAATGCGATAACATCGCAACCTTTGAGGCCATGTTTTTCAACTGACTGGAACAGTTTTCCATATCGACCGAGAAAACATTATAACAAATGTTTTGAACAAGTTTCATGAAGATTGAACACAAAGGTGACTTTCAGAATGTTCACAACGTTTCATTATAGTCATGTGATGGAAATTGCTCTGCCAACAGGCGGTCCTGTTTTCCAATTTGCCGGAACCATTTTTGAACTGAGCCAAGACGCACGAGAACAATGTTCTGGGTATCTCTCATGAAGATTGGACATCATGATTGTTTATGGATTTACTGTGGCAATATAACGAAAACACAACCGTTCCCTGATGGCTATGATTTTGAAAGACTGGTAACGTTTTCGAAATATCATAACACATGATCTGAGCACATTACATGACGATCGGACAAAAATTATGACTGCTCGACCCTTCACGTGTTGCTTTCAATTTGACCAACCCACGTGACCCAAAAGTGAGCAATAAATATGGCCTATAGTGTCCACACGGTAAATGTTTACGACGAACAACGAACCAAAGTTGATCACAAACGTTCAAAATTAAAGATGTTTTGCTCATGCTGCACTGATCAAACGCAATGTTCGTTTGCCAATTTCAATTTAAATAGTGGTTTGTCTTTTGTAACAATATTTGGTACATTAAGACCAAAATGACACTTGATCGTTTCAAACAAATATCTGCAATACATCTTTGGACCACTGAAAGTCGTTTTTGTTTTGACAATCAAAATAAATTCAATCAATATGGAAATCATTTAGTAAACATTTCGGGGTAAACGATTAAAGTCAAGCAAATGTTCATGATGTTAATAATGCCATACACGGCAAACAGATACAACGCTGTTGCGCCATATTTTTTTGCTAATCATATTGATTTAATGCGGGAAATGTAAGCGCACAACACATTTCACGAATGTTGAACACATGTTTAAAGTATTATTCCAGATGCATGTCTGCACAATTTATATAAATTTTGCAACACAGCTTCGGTCAACGGTTGACCGACAGCGTTTGCCGACTGACAAGAATAGCTTACTCATGAGAAAGCTGTGCTCAGGTGAGCTTACATTATTCATTTAAAACAAATTGGTAAGGCGATCTTATTTAAAACCAAGTTTAAAAAGCAAGACAAAAACAAACACGCGATAACAATTGATTCGCGAAGATGAATTGATCCGTTTAATATTTCTTTTACTAGAGATAAGCGTCTGATTGCAGTTAAACTTCTCGTTCTCAATGAAGCAGACGACTTAAAATATTCAAACCGCAGACAAAAACAATGACGACGAGATAACAGTGGACAAATAGGTGCTGGCGACTTGACGTACCGGTAATTGAAACAATAAATATCTTTAAAAAAGATATACGGCGTTGATTGTGGTCGATGTTTATGAACGATCAAAAGTTATCTCTATGAGATAAAAAGTAGCGGATGCCTTTTTTCTGCGCAGTTCTTAGCTACATCACAAGCAAATCAATTACGGGGTGTTGCGCCAGATTTCGTGGCTTATTTTGCTTTATGTGATATTATTACTCAGATATCTATATTTACAGAATAGAAAAAACACAAGAAACATGAAAATAAACGAGTGCATATAGGTCAGCCGGCAATACTCGAATCTTAATTTAATTGCATAATTATAGTATAGTGAATTATTGTGCTCATGCTTAATAAACTGGTCTAAATGGATAAATATTTCTAATTGATTTTATCAAAATTGGTCCTTATCATGCAAATGTTGAAAACATATTTAAAAATCGATGATTGACATACCACAATAATATCGCCGAATATCTTTATTTAGTATCTTTCTGATCAAAACAGACTTCAAGTGCACAAAGTTTACGAGACGGCGTTTATATAAAGATTTCTGCAACTGACCGCAAACTGACCTTGATACCTTGCGGATTTGAATGCAATGCATTAAAGTTAGGTAACAATTCTGCTGCTGAAACGACGGCTTGTTTACGCCAACTGTACACGACCAAGGCAACAGTTGTGCCTAAAATATTGATATATCGACAAAGCGACTAAACGAACTATTTACTCCATCAGACAAAAATAGCATAGATTCCAATTTTTTCCTTCAATGAAAAGATCGCAACCCCTTCTGCGAACTCCGGTGATGAACTGTATATAAACTCTGACTTTCACACACTGGCCGCGAATTGACCCGAAACCTCGCGGGTTGAAATGCAATGCAAGTAAGTACTAAATATGAGAATATAGCCTTTAGTATAAACGCTTTTGCGCTGGTAATTCTCTGAAAATAAAAGGTGAACGCACAAACTGTATTTATGTCGAACATTGATTGTAAAACTGTTCTATCTATTGAGCCTTTTCATTAGAGATAAAATTGTTGCATGCAGTAAAACAGTGTTACAAAGACGCGGATATGTTTCCAATGTTCTGGTGTTAAACTCAAATCAGCCAATGGAATAAATGAAGTGTATTCATTCGTACCTAGCCGCGGGAAATTTTATTTGAATATTATTGGACACTTACAAAGGTCAAGTCAGGGTGAAAAGCTGGCTTAATACAGCTTACGCCGAAAAATCACCTTTGAAATAAAAAAGGTGTTTACTGTATTTAAATTGCATTTTTTTTAATAATATATCAGAGTTTTTGCCACACAGGATTGACGACTGGATTGGCATAAATTGGGGTCTAGGTCTAGGCAAATTGTTATGTCTGAATGAATACATTATACTATGATATAAAATTTCATATATCCATATAGTGCATGTCGTGGCCTTAAATGCATCTACACATTATACCTCACACTAAGCATACTGATTGTTTTACTATCTGTTCAATCGTGGGTACTTTCAGTGCTTCATAGCAAGGTGTTGCAAACAGAGTTTTGGTAGTTCAATATAGCTATGAAAACAGATCATGAAATAGGGCGGATTTCCCTGATTGTCATCAAATAAGTTATTTTCCAAAGGAGGCATTCGTGGAATCCAAATCTTGTTCTTGTTAGCACGCACGAAACGCAAACGAATTCTATATTTGTACCAGAAGACACCAAATGCATTTATTTTCATCGTTGTATTTGTTATCTTTGCGAAGTATTTGTCACGTGCTTGAAAGAGTAATTGTTGTTATTCGGTCACGAGTTCTAAGTGATTGTACAATTTTAAGAGATGTAAGTATCTTCACGAAAATCGATCCAATATAAGAATATAGACATTAACAGGTCGTTCATATTTAAATAGACATTCAAGTAAATCGTTAAATGTGCCGCATAATACTTAAATCGTTCAACTTTGAGTTCGACAATTAGAAAATCAACGGCGCTTTAAGACAATCGCGACGGTGAAATGTTACATTATTATTTTAAGATTGAATTCATTTGTTCAATGTGATTCTTTGATGTTTTCTGTCATGCCTGATCACTATACACCAATCCACATGGAAAACAGAGCGCATGCTATTGCTCGTTTATTGAATTAAAATTCAAAACGGGCAAGTTATAAAATAATATAACCTCGACGACTTGCTCCTTCTGGCAAGTTTGTGTTCAAAACAGGCAAGTGCGAAAAATGTTGATAGATGCTAAAAGTTACTCAACTTTGGGCTTGAATATCTGACGAACAACGAAATTTTTACGCTACGGCCAAATTTAAGATAATTGTTTAAAGATTGGATTCGGTTATATAAGTCGTTCCTTGGATGAGTTGTGTGATGCCCGGACACGTTTTGCCAAGGTGTATGAAAAATGGTTGTTTTCTTGCCTGATTGGGCAATTTTTCAATCAATATTTCCCGATCGGGCAAGTAAAAAGGGGATTCCCCAACTTTCCCAATCGGGCAAGATCCCCGACTGTTATTACTCCAGGTTTTAAGATAATCTTAATTCCAGTATTTAGGTCCAAACGAATGTATGGTGTGTTTGATTTGCAATAATTTGAAGTAGCATGGATTGCCCTCTTTTTTATCAAATGTCGACTAGTAAATAAGCACATTGCTTGCTCTCAAATGTTTACATTATATACACGTGCTTGTGCTGTCATGATGTAATGTAATGTTATGTAAAAATAAAATATATCGACAGAAAAAAAATACTGTATTGCTCAATACTTTGAACTGAAATAGTGTATACATATCAATGTTTTACTTAATTCTATTTGAAAGTAATAATATAAAATTAAGCCCGACCTACCTATACCCTAGTGTTATGGCCTGAAACAAGGGACTTTCTGTCTGTCAATATTCAGGTGATGGTCATAGTACGGGAATCAGCTATAAAGTCAGCAATGTTTATGGAAATGAGCCAGGTTCAAAATGAAATTAAATACATATTATTTGTTCAATTTTAAGATAAATAGAGAACGGATAACCACCCATCGTTTTTTATGTATGAGGCTCGACACGAATTAAGTATTTTTTTCTGAGCGTCATCTCGTTTTTTGCAACACGATGGGCTTGTGAACCGGTACATCTTAGGATCTTACTATATCAATGTTAGAGTATTGTCAATACAAGAATCTTTACCATAAATCACTTAGACTTATATGTAGCTAAGCGCTTCTGACACGAATAATTGACCAGCTTTGCAGATTTCTCACTCGTGTATCGACGCACATTTCATATGTATAATACATAATAATTATCGCCACCTCACATCTTGATGAAATAATTCATGTACGTGTTTGTGTATATTTATGTTGCAATATCAAGTATTTCCGTCTGACCGTGTCTGATGTCGAAAAAAGCGGATAATTTTGATCATATTGCTAAGGAATAAATTAATACAAATATAAAATAGAGCATATACGCCAAACAATGTACACTTGCATCTAATTGTTTCCCGTTTGCATTCTATTAAAAGTCTTAGTGTGTCTTTGCATGTCTTTTTGTGTCTTGGTATGTCTTTGCGTGTCTTTGCATGTCTTTGTCTGTCTTTGCATGCCTTTGCCTGTCTTTTGCAGTGTTTAGTAGGACCGCAAAAATGGGATTGAAGGTGTGATATGTTCATACTGATATTTTGTTTCTTAGAGATCCTGGGTATTTAAGGGTGATGAGTGATAATGCATATTAAATAAAACTGTAACACAACGGCTTTAAATTTCCTTAATTGCCAGATACGTGACTTTGTATTATACCAGAACAAGATCTGCAAAACGTAAATCATAGCTCTATTCGATTTCCATAGTATAGAGCATGTACTTAGAAAGTTTGATTTGAGTCATTTAATTTTAATAAAACAAGCTGTATAAATAGCGATGTATGTATATGAATAAATACGAACGTGTACATACATCCCCATGTATATGAATAAATAAGAACGTATACATACATCCCTATGTATATGAATAAATATTAACGTATACATACATCCCTATTTATATGAATAAATAAGAACGTATACATACATCCACATGTATATGAATAAATACGAGTGTATAGATACATCTCCATGTATACGAATAAATAAGAACGTATATATTCATCCCCATGTATATGAATGAATACGAACGTATACATGCATCCCATGTATATGAATAAATATGAACGTATACATACACCCCATGTATATGAATAAATAAGAACGTATACATACATCCCCATGTATATGAATAAATAAGAACGTATAAATACATCCCTATGTATATGAATAAATAAGAACGTATACATACATCCCCATGTATATGAATAAATATGAACGTATACATGCACCCCATGTATATGAATAAATACGAACGTGTACATACACCCCCATGTATATGAATAAATACGGACGTATACATACATCCCCATGTATATGAATAAATAAGAACGTATACATACATCCCTATGTATATGAATAAATACGAACGTATACATACATCCCCATGTATATGAATAAATACGGACGTATACATACATCCCTATGCATATGAATAAATAAAAACGTATAAATACTTCCCTACGTATATGAATAAATACGAACGTATACATACATCCCCATGTGTATGAATAAATATGAACGTATACATACATACAATGCATATGAATAAATACGAAAGTATACATACATCCCATGTATATGAATAAATACGAACGTATACATACATCCCCATGACAGATATTTTTCGCCGTTTGATTCCCTGTTTCACTTGTGTTTAATTTTGTTAATGCCGCTCACTTTCTAGCCATATCAGCAAGACAGTTGTGGGCGTTTATTTCGTATTAATATTCGCTCTATATCTCGACTTTACTCGTTGCGAAATTTCTTAGCGCGATGAAAAAAAGTAATAAAGGTAATAAAACGTCAAAAAAGACCTGCCTCGGCATGGACGTCGCCTTATTGACTATCACACAATTACCCCTCTGAAATATAGATATGTGACAGTGTTTGCCATTTTAGAAATGGTACTTACAGAAACAGTCAGCTGTACGTACACTTGGTCTAATTCAAGGAAGACAGAGAGCAGGTGTCGCACTTGAAAAATGTAACCCATTTATGCCTAGTGGACTCTCCCATCCTTGTAAATTGGATCAATTTATTTCCAAAATTAGGGATGTCTAGTATACTCATCTCTATATTTAGATTATTTCTTATAGAAATTACTTTAAGCAAACAGCGCAGACCCTGATGAGACGCCGCATCATGCGGCGTCTTCTCTGGGTCTACGCTGTTTGCCAATGCCTTTTTTCTAGACGCTAGGCATAAATGGGTTAAATAGTCTTATACTTCAGTCGTTGTTTAGAACAAACACATACACTCTATATAGGTGAGGCATTTTATTTATAAATTGGTTAAAATTTACAATACTAACACCACACCACGTCAATCGAAAATACTACATTGACAAAAACACCAAGTTAAACACAATATCTAAAAAATATAAATGAGAGGCTAAAAAGGCTAAATATATGAGGAATATATTGAACGGAAGGAGAAAATTACACATTTAAAATATTTTACGAGTATATTCTTTAATTCATTAAATAAAAAATAAAAAACAGAAAAAAACAACGACAATAAACAATTCGACGCATGAGTTAAAGTATTAAAGATGAAATTGAACTACATACCACATGATATAACGCGCCATAATATACATGAGAACTTTGTGAATTGAATCATAGAGCTTTTTGATGACATGACATAAGTCAGTTTATATAAAAGTGAGTGGTTAAAGACGTTATTTGGAGTGTAAAAATTGCCTATAACATCTTCAGCCTAATCTCAGTAGGTGGTATACACATATAATATGCAAATGCATTCAATAGAAAACAAAATAGTTAAATTACATTGACATACAAATCGCCCCATTGGTACAAAAATGTACCATATGACATTTTGGTCAAAAATGATTTTAGTATATTTCATTATGACTTTGTGTGATCTACATTCTGTAAAAATATCTAAGCTGTAGCTTGTAAGGTTCCAAACATAGGACAATGTTAAAAGGTACCAAGTGAAAATTGCAACATTTATTTGTGCAAAAAGGTGCCATATGGCACATGGTACATTGTTGCACCAACGGTGTGTGGGAATAAATAAATATCAGTGAAAAAAATAACCACATGACACATGGTACTTTTTGCAAACATGAAATGAATGTGTCCACAGTTTTTTTTAAATATAAATGTGTTGAGTTGGTACCTTTTAGCACAACTATGAATGAACTAGCCAGACGCAGGTAACAATCAATTGGTTTATGTTGTACATTTTGCCTCAGCAATGAATACACTTTCCAGACACTAATAACACTATCAAACTATCATGTTACCCTAAAGTGTCTTGTAATTAGCGGATGATAATTATCAGGGTGAAGTTTTTGCACCTTCATTTGGTGATTATTAGAGTGAAGAGAGCAGACAAATACTTAGATCTTATACATATGACTTTGTATATGTTATTCATAGAAGAGGATGGAAAAAAAACTGTAAGTATATTGTTATTGCCAAATTAAATTCATATGCCAGTTAGTTATGAAAACAATGAAAACTTAATAATTAATATTATACTTGCATCCTTTTTGAAAGAGTTGATTTCTTTATTATAAAACTATCATAGATGGTAGTACTTGTAATTTATTTATTGGAGCAGTCACTAGAAGAATATACTTTAAATGTGCTAACGATTCAAAAGGTAGCTTGTAATTTGACAGTTTTTACAGAAATAAGTTTTAATTTTATTTAAACAGTATAATCATTATATTCACTATATGGTGGTATTTGCTTAACAGAAAGAAGACGAGGTTTGGTCCGATGAAGAAGTTTATCATACATTTACAAAAAAAAACCTGTTTGGACCTATTAGCAACGCAAACAAAAGGCAATGATTCCGACACTACAGATTCTGAAGATATTCCATTAGCTGATCCTGGAAGAAAAAATAATCAACCAGTTAAAAGGAAACTTATCGTAAGTAATAGTGAATCAGATTATGATGATAGTGCTGATGATGAAAATTATGATCCTAACAAAGATGAGATCAATTCAACTGATTTAGAATTCAATGTTAAGAAGCTGAAGACAAAAAAGAGACTCGTGCACATGAATAAGCAAAGATAAACTTTATGGGAAAAGAAAACCAAGAAATTTAACATTCGAAAGGAAAATAACATAAAGAGAATAAGTCATTTTCTTCTCATATCTCACAGCCATATGTAACTATACCAATGAAATACAATCATGTCATGGACTTTGACGTTGTGAAGAAAAATTGTACAAACCTGAAAACATCAGTCACTGGACAAAGAATAAACTGGCTTAAGGTCAAGTGTATACAAGTGCGAAGGGACAATCAAAGAGCAGTATTTGTGAACTACAGCTTTGACGACAACCAATTTTAAGAATTTCAAGTACAGAAAACAACAAGAAAACAGAAAGGCATTCATAACACTTGGCTAACTTGTGAGTCAGATATAAAGCGTTGTTACGCCACAAAACTGCTAATATCGATTCAAAAGGAAAATGACCTTGTTAATGTATGATCAAAAGAAATCATTCCTGAGGTGTTTCATTCTTATAACGAGTCCTTACAGACGAGCAGCTCGGAAAAAGAGTTTGTACCTATATATGGAGTCGGATGAGGAAGATACTGATATCGAGTGAAGAATGTTGACAATGTTGATATTATGGGTTCTCTGCATTTATGTCAAAAACTGACATTTGCAAGATTAACTTTAAAGAATACTATTGTTTTTTAACCTTAACAATACTTAAATTGTTTACCTTTACAGATATGTCACATCTTTATAAACGTTTTTACTTAACTGTTGTTAAAAAAAGTATAATCATCATTTTCTCTTTCCACTTTTGTGTGGTGCAAAAAGGTACCATATGGCATATGGTACCTTATTGTGCCATTTTAGAATACAACATACATATATAGTTCGTGCAAAAAGGACCCAAGTGTGCATATGGTGCCTTTTTGCATGTTGTTTACCTTAATATTGAATTATGAAAAAAGGAACCATACGACATAATTGATCAATTATCGCTTATTGATAACTGGAACATGTTCAATTTTTGCAAGCATGAAGGCTGTATTTAAATCTTATCATGTGCACAATTACAGTCCGGAGTTGTCTACATGTATAGTTAATTTGATATAGACTTTCAAATCTGTTTCTCAAAACTATGAAAATGTCACTTGATACCTTTCTGCACCAATGGGGCGAAATGGATTGTGAGATTTTCTCATTATTTTAACAAAGGTATGGTATAACATGATATTTCATTCTATTTTAAGTGAGAGATTCCATCAGTTTGCGCGAATAGCTGTAATGCACATTAGCCAAAATATGTCAATTATGTAGCGAACCCGCATTGCGAGATTTTAGCGCAGCCGCAATGTCAATGCGAACCGTTCAGGCATAAAGTGGAGACCGTTAAAAGTTTAACCCGTTAATGCCTAGCGTCTAGAAAAAGGCCTTGGCAAACAGCGAAGACCCAGGTGAGACGATGCACATGATGCGGCGTCTCATCAAGGTCTGCGCTGTTTGCGTAAAGGAATTTCTGTAAGACATAATTCTAAATATAGAAATAAATATACTAGACATCCCTAATTTTGGAAATAAATTGATCCAATCTAGAAGGACGAGAGAGTCAACTAGGCATAAATGAGTTAAAACATACGTTACGCCTCTTTTTTCTCGGTTAGTCGCCAAATTGTTAAATATATCTATTGTCTTAACAAAAGAAATGAGCAAGACTAAAACATATGAAAAAAAATCAGTAAAGTTTTTTAGGCAAGGGATGATTATCTTAACCGGGACAAACATTTTGACGTTGAAAACTCTTAACTCTTGCGGTTTGTATTCACCGGACTAAAATACGGCGAAACGAATTTTCCTTTATATGAACAACCATATTTTAACAACAGCTGGCACAATGGTTATAAAAAATCCAACGAGCCATATAAGAACTGCACATGCAACAACTACATTAAGTGCACAAAAACGAGAGCGTCAGCAATAATACGGTGCAATAAGTACACGAAAAAAAATGGTATGTTATTCCTGAAGTACACGTTTTAACCTCATTCGGAACATTTAACCCATTTATGCCAAGCGTCTAGAAAAAATGCCTTGGCAAACAGCGTAGACCCAGATGAGACGCCGCATGATGCGGCGTCTCATCAGGGTCTGCGCTGTTTGCTTTGAGGGATTTCTGTAAGAAATATTATAAATATAGAAATTAATATACTAGCCATCCCTAATTTTGGTAATAAATTGATCCAATTTAGAAGGATGGGAGAGCTCACTAGGCATAAAAGGGTTAATGAGACTGTAAACAAATAAGTCTTAAGCACACAATCTCCCACGCAAATTTAAACTTGCCTTCTTAACAAATGAGTTCAAAATGTAAGCCATAGCTATATGATAAAGCTTATTATTAATTTCAAAGTAAGAAATACTTTCTTGAATTTACATCACATCAAAATAATACAATTAATATAATCCAAAACATATCAAACTGATAATAAATAATAGGATTAGATTCCATATCAATAAGCTCGTTACTAACACAAACATTAAAGGGCCTTTACACATTTTGGTAAATCGACAACAAGAAAAAAAATTTTTCAGATTCTCAAATATTCGTTTTAGTTATTATATTTGTGAGGAAAAAGTAATACTGAACATTTCCCATGCTCTAAAATATCCATTATATGCATCTTTTTGCGATTTGAAAACCTGAAAATTATAAAGCGTTGCACGCGACACGATTGAATAATTTGGAAAGTTCTGTTGTTGTCGTTATATTTTGTGGATTGCTTATATAAAGTACAAAATACATCTCTTCATAGCATGAGCATGGATGGCCGAGTGGTCAAAGCGGAAGACTTTTACTCCAGGACTCCAGGGGTCATTGGTTCGAGCCCAGTTGAGCGTTACTTATTTTCTTTTTTTAATTGTATTCTTGTTTTTTTTTACTGGAGATTTTTAGGTCCAATGTTTAAATTTATTTAAAGCATTTAATGACAAACTTCAATACATGCCAAAATCTGTGAAAAGGCCCCTTTAAAATAATAATAATTATTATTAAAGCAAATTAAACATTGTTAAACCGTCGCTGAGGGTCGCCTTACAATTTCTTCCGATTTTTACACACCACGTGGAGCTTATTCGAATACATTAATGTGAGAAAAAAAAATTAATAAACTTGATAAATAAATGTACATTGAGTTCAATTTATACACAACCTACGCCGTTTTCGCCATTCATTAAGAGGGCCGATACTACGGAAAGACATGCTGTATAAAATCTACATGTTTTAAAATTTGCGTTTCTTTTTTTGGTAAAAGAAATATATGGCAATTGAAATTCGTTTACTGGCATTTGGTAGCAGCAAAAACCTATAAAATACATTTGATAGGTCTTTGGTAGCAGTGGATGCTTTTTCATTTTATTACATGAAAAACTTCAATAGAACTAAAGTTTAAAGTGACATTATGGGCATCTAACAGTTTAAAGGTGTCTATCGCAAACGTTGTTAATTTTTGGTGTTTTCGCTTCATGTGTACACACTTATATTTGTTAATGCAGCATCAACATACTAAAACAATATCCCGGAAAGAAAAAAACAAGAAATATCTTTTAAAAAGATATACGGCGTTGATTGTGGTTTGAGTTTGTGAAAGGTAAAGAGTTCAAAAAATGAGACCAAGGATAGCGAATGTCTTTTTCTGTGCAGTTCTTAGCTGGATCACACGCAATACGGGATGTTACGCGGAGTTTTCGCGGCTTGTTTTACATAATTACATATTGCTGGTCATAAACCTATAGATACAAAACAGAAAACCAAATGAAGAATGGAAGTGAAATTTAAACATATGAGTCAACCGGCCACACGCGAAGTATCCGTACATATTTTAAATATTTATACGCGCGTTCTTCGAACAAACCTGTTTTAGTGGTTTGTCGGGCATTGCTTTTTGATTTGATTATTAACAGTATCGAGAATCATCGCGCTCATGCTGAATACATTAGGCAATATGGTGGAATAATTCTTGTTAAATTAATTAAAAATAATATTTATCATTGTATTGTTGAAAACACATTAAGAATCTATTATTGACATACCATAATTATATCGCTGAATATCTTCATTTAACATCTTTTGTGGTCTAAAGAAAATCTCAGTGCACCTAGTTCACGGATAGGGTCTATATTATATAACAAACTGGCCACGAACTCAGGTCAGCACATAAGCGTCTTCGGACGCAGCGATGACCTGTAAATAAACCCTGATAACTCGCGGGTTGAAATTCAATGCATTAAAGTGAGGCCACGCTTCCACTGCTTTTTATACTTTTACATGTTAACATGTTGATAGGAATATGAAAGTCAGTACTAAAATGAGAACATAGCCTTTAAGTAAAAACGCTGTTGCCTCTGAAAATAAAAGGTGGACGCACAAACTGTATTGATGTCGAGATTGAGTGTAAAATTGTTCTATCTATTAAGCCTTTTCATTAGAGATAAAATTGTTTCATGCTGAACACGCAGTAAAACAGTGTTACAAAGACGCGGACATGTTTCCAATGTGCTGATGGTATGCTCATATCAGCCTATGGGATAACTGAAGTGTATTCATTCTGAACTAGCCGCGGGAAATTTTATTTGAATTTTATTGGACAGTTACAAAGGTCAAGAAAGGTGAAAAGCTGGCGTATACAGCTAACGCCGAATAATGCATTTGAATATCAACCGTACTTTCGTTTGACAACTGATCACGCATGTACAATGTGAACCTAACTTTAGTTTTAGTGCAGATTCGTCTATACGACACAAAGACACAATTTTGTTTTACGGATCATTTCGGCTTACAGGACTGGGTGAGTCACGTAACATATTGAATATAAAATATATTTTTATAAAAAAACTGGTAGCAAGGTGAGTTGCAGATAATTGGTCAGTAACCACATTTTAACTTACTCTTTTGACCTGTTAATTTTTTTCAGCTCAATTCAACAGTGAAAAATGCCCATAATATCACTTTAAACAAACTTTTATCATGGGAACCAGACTGCAAGTTGTTACCGTTTTGGGCTAGATTGCACTTTACCGGCGTTACGCAGTACAACCATCGACAAAGCGGGGGTTTGGGGGCGGTAGCCCCCGATACTAAGGAAATATATAGGATAAAAAGGATTATTAGGTGTTGCGTCAGGTGTTAGGTGTTGCGCGCTTAGCAACGATAAAATTGTACGCTTTTCCATTCTTTTTTACGTACCGGTAAAGTGCAATCGTCCCCCGTTTTGAAATGTGACCGTATTGACCCATCTAGAAATTTCTTCGATCACGGATGAATCTAAACAAACAAGAATAAGTGTTACAAATGGACAACACATTGATGAGGTTGATAAATGCTATGATATTTGATCAATATTCGCCTTAAGATTTTGCATAAAACGAGTATTTGCATTCAAGAACATGTATATTTCTATTTTGTGAAATTATTAAAAAGCGAACAATATTTATGACGGGTGATGGACGTTTCGTGCCACTACCAGTTCGTGACACTGCTATTTGTGTAGGGAGCCGGAGGCATTGGACGTTTCGTCCAACTGATAATATTTCGACGGATAGCTGTAAATGATACCGTATAGGTGTGAATCATAATGGGAAACTTTAGCACATTTGATTTTCACCTCTGTACAACGTAAAAGCAACATTGTTTATTTCAAGATAATTTATTCAGGTTAAATGTATTCTTAACATGCATTTCAAGCGATTTAAAGGAATCCGGATCGTTTCGCCATTATTTCCGTTCGCCCCTGAGTCGTTTCACCCTAATTCCCATTATCCCTGGCCGGGGTTGTTTCGCCCTAGTTTGTATACATACAGCGATTTAAAAGGATTTATCTTTAACTTGTCACAAGCTGAATTGGATATTGTTTCATACATGTACAGTATTATATTAAAAAATAATTATTATCTTTATTACTGTTTCTTTTGTCTTTTGCTTCAGGTATGTCGTCGTTGAAATTAGGCGTTACAATGCTAGAGACGCTTTAAAGGGGCCTTTTCACAGATTTTGGCATTTTTTAACTTATTCATTAAATGCTTTATATCGATAAATGTAAACATTGGATCGTAAAAGCTCCAGTAAAAAATCAAGAATAAAATTAAAAAAAGGAAAAGATCATTGCCCGGACCAGGTTTCGAACCAGTGACCCCTGGAGTCCTGCCAGAGTCCTGAAGTAAAAACGCTTTAACCTACTGAGCTATTCCGCCGATTACACTAGTTAATGTATTTTATACCTTATATAAGCAATCTTCGTAGTTTCACAAAATTTAACGACAAAAACAGAACTCTCCAAATTATTCAATCGTTTCGCGTTGCAACGCTTTATAATTTTTAGGTTTTAAAATCGTCAAAAGATGCATATAATGGCTATATTAGACCATGGTAAATGTTCAGTATTACTGTTTCCTCACAAATATCATAACTAAAACGAAAATTTGCGAATCTGAAACAACTTTTTTCAATTTTGTCAATTTACCAAAGCGTGAAAAGATCCCTTTAACATAAAACAAACTACGAAGTTATTTATATTTCATATATTTGGATAACTTTAAAGTGATAACATAGAAGGAATACATGCGTCTCAACAAAACATTCAATACAGTGTTGTAGCACACACACACACAATCAGTTATGTATGTTGGCTAATATTTCTTGCACACACACACACACACACACACACATACATAAGTTGTTTTTTTAGTTTTGCTTTTTATTAATTTCCATAACATTTTCACTAGTTTATTTCATGTAAAATAATTTAAAACAGCATAAAACAATTGAGCACATCAAACCAAAATGCATTATTCATTTTCTATTTATTTTCAACCACAACCTTCTCTCCCCGGGGCAATCAGACCTGTATCACATGTCCGATGTTGCCATCTGTCACATAAATCACATGTGAGGGCATGTTGGCGGGGTGTGACTATCTTATCACACAAAATACACAATTTGTCTGCCAGTAAGAATTTTTCTATATATAAATTCAAGTATGACGATGCCATAGCTAATTTGCTTTTTATATACACTTTCGGCGAATATCTTGAGTTCAAAAGATGCAAACTGGCTAAAAGTTTATAAAAACAATATAACGCCTTTATAATATCTTCTGTTAAAGTTTCTGTGCTATTAATTAGCCAATCATCTGATCACACGTCTTCCAATCTAAGTTTGTTTGATAATTGTAATTGGTCCTGAAATTATTTTAATTGGCAAATCAACGCATCATACCTCTGCCAAACTAATTAATCGTGATACTTACCGGTAGTTTGTAACATAATGTATCATAATGTCTGCGTTAATTAATTGCAATTAAAATCAAACGGATAATTGCGCAATAATAAAATTTGTAATCTATAGGAATGGATGAAACAATAGGAAAGAAACAAATACTATTCAGATCGAAACAAATATTTACAAAACCATAATATTATATTAGAATTAAATAAGGGCGAAACAACCCACTTGTAATGGCGAAACGACCAAGGGCGAGACGACTCTGGGTGACCTAGGGCAAACAGGTTTAAGGGCGAAACGACCTGAGACCGATTTCAAGATGATTTTTTAATATAATACATTAACAAAATGTATTTCAGTTGAAGATTTTACATATTTCATTTTATACATTAACAATATAGGGAGTTCTTCTACTTCTTCTCTTTATTTTACATGTTTTTATTATACATTAACAATATGGAAAGTGAATACATAATGTTTCGATGCACAAGTACACAAATATATACAAAAATACACATTTCAGAATTCTTTGTCGTGGATCTGGTCATGTGTTGTGTCCGGTCCCAGGCCTATGATGTGACTGCATGCCCTCTGTAGTAAAAGTAAATCATTTTTATTTTATTATACATAATTATAATTGTTAACACTGTTGCAATTTACTACATTAATATACATCCCATTCTGATTCACACCTCAGGTTTTTTTTTGGCCCGATTTTATAGCAGAAATTCGGCTATGTTCCCAATCCCAAAAAGTATACTTTTTTCCCAAAATGTGGCCAAAAATTCCCAATTTAAAAAAAAAATATATATATATTTTTTTTAATATTTTTTTTTTTTTAGAAAGCAGTGTCTAATGCGTATTTTATCTCAAATTTAATGCAATTACATCTTACAAAGTATTTTATGATTTTGTTCTTTTAATTTGAATGATTATAAAGAGTTATATCAAATTTAGTATTTCCCTAATCAGTGGACTTTTCGTGTGGAAAAAAAAGGCCAATAAATTTATTTTCCCAATTTCATGAAAATGCCGATAAAATTCCCAATTCCAAAGCCATGGGCTATCTTCCCAAAAAGTGGAAAAAAAACCCTGCACCTATACGGTATTATTCACACTTATCCAGCCATATATTATCAGTGGGATGAAACATCTACCCATTTTCAGCACAAATATCAGTGGCACATATCGGTAGTGACACATAACGTCCATAAACTTTTATGACGGTTGAATTTAAGTTAATTCTATTAGTTTTATTTTTACCTTAATAATACACCTGATAAACACGGGAAATAATCTTTGACATGTAAAAATGTCAATTGTGTTCACGAATTTAACAAAAGATTTAAAACAGAGGGGGTAATCACGTGATAGTCAAGATGGCGACGTTCATGTCGAGGCAGGTATTTTTCGCAGTTTTATACCCTTTATTACTTGTATTTATTTTTAAATGCCGCGCACTTTCCAGCCATATCAGGAAGAAAGTTTCTAGCGTTTATTTCGTGTTGATATTCGCTCTTTATCTCGACTTTACACACTGCAAAATTTCTTAGCGGGATGACCTAATTCAATCTCCACTTAGAAAATTTGCGGGGAGTAAAGTAGAGATATAAAGCGAATTTTAATACAAATAAACGCTAATCACATTTTTACTGATATGGCTGGAAAGTGAGCGCCATTTAAAAGTTAAACAATAGTAATGAAGCGTATAAAACGTAGAAAAATAACTGTCTTGGCATGGACGTCGCCATCTTGTGATTACCCCCTCTGTTAAAATAAAGTGTTGTTTGTTACATGCTCATGTTTATTTAATTATTTATAGTCATTGTTTTAATATTTTATCAACGACAAGTTATTTTTCACCTTTTTCAATAAGTATATTCTAAGGCAGGGCCCTCGTTTGGCCGTTTTGGGGGCCGAAATTCGGCCCCATTCCCCGCTTAAAATAGTATACTTTTTTCCCCTATTTCAGCAAAAAATCCCCCCCCCCCCCTCAAAAAAAAATGTTTGTTTTTTTTACTTAAACAAATTATACCTATGTTACCAGCTGTTATAGTGCTATTAACCTTTGATTAAATGCATATTTATGTAAATTACATTAAAATATAGTAATTTTAAGTTTTGAATGGTTGGTGAAAAGATCTTCTAAAATTCCCCTTTTCGTCCAAAACGACGCAAAATTCCCCCCTCTAAGGGCCCTGACCCCAATCCCCCAAAGTGTAACAAGGGCCCTGTAAGGTAACAATGAAAATGTATTGTTATTGTTTACTTATTGATGAGCTTGAAGCCGTGTTCATGACTGCTAATATTTATTGGAACACACTAACTAAGTGTTACCACGTTTGAGCAAAAACAAATCAGTAGATACCATGATCATCGCTATTACTTGATGATTAAACAAAATGGTAACAACAAGGAACACACTTTAGTATGTCAAGATAAAGTTTCCAAAACCATGCAAAAATGCATATAAAAATGTCTGTAGAAAATAGGATTCTTTCATTTGAATCATTCAGGGATTGGCTTCTATTGCACAGTACGCATTACCCGATATTGTTGACCAAAGCCCTATTTTAAAACAAGTTGGCCTACCTAAACAACTCATATCTTAACCCTGCATATAAAAATATTGGAAAAAAACACACATGCTAATATATCAAGATTAGTTTTTCAGATCACTTAATGTAATGATTGTAACTGTAAAGTGGTTTGAAATATTTTTACACATTTTTAAGTGCTGTGACCATATCTGTCTCATGAAATTGCCTTTGAATGAACATTTTCAGAATGACACATACACAGAAAAGTGTGGCGGCCTCCAAAAAGTTCAAAATGAGAAAACGAAAGACAGAAAGCAATACCTGGGAAAGTGACATTAAAAGCAAGTGCACAATTAGAAAGGACTTTGATTCCAAAACCCAAACTAGTGTAAACACTATATCGGCGAGGGTAAGTCCAGAGACCTTAAATTCAGACCAAACAATAGATGATTTGAACTCTGTTTGTGTCAAAATTGAGACTGATGAATGGACAGCATGGTATAATACGGCTTCTGATTTTTATTCCGTTTGTGCAAAATCAGAACAGGTTCTATGGGAAGAGAGACATCCAGATTGCAACAAACAAGATGGCTTCACCTCTGAATGTGTGAAATCAGAACAGACGGAATGTGAAGTTTTGCGTCAAGATGTAACCAGACAAGCTTGCTACAATTCTCTATGTGTGAACAAAAACACGACTTCCAATTCAAATGCACAAGATGAGCTCCATTCTGTATGTGGGACAACACAACAGTCTCTAAATCCAATTACAAACCAAGGTTATATTACAACAAAAGACTTCAATAATGAATGTGGTATTGCTAAACAGTATATAAAGACAGAAACAGACATTGAAAATACAACAGCAAATACAAGTAAACATTCAAAAACACCAGAGAATCAAGATAAACTGGCCGACCAAAATTCTGTATATCTGACAAGGGAAGAGATTGAACTTTCAAATGTTGACGAATATTGTGCTAAATCTGCTGTGGGTGGAGGGACAATACAAATGGACCAATACTCCAACTTAAATGTTCCAAGACATTCGAACTCGGAAAAAGATGACTCATTTTCATTTATATGCTATAGGAACAACCATGGCTGGCGGGCGATTTGGGGGCATTCAGGTGAATTATGTCCACTCAATAACTCAAACAATTAACATGGGATCACCATAAAACTTTTTGATTATGTTATAAGATTGCATTAAGCTAGAGGCCACATTTTTTGTCCAATCTTCATGAAATTTGGTCGGAAGATTGGTACCTCTGTTTGTATGTGTTCAGTTGAGTTAATAGCATTCTACTGTGTGTGTGTGCCTTGTACCTCACCGCGTTTTAACATTTCCAGTTATCAATCCATTACCTTGCATATACCTTAGAGCATTATGTTTCTTAACCAGGGTGTCTGGCTGCTGTGGGTTCGAGTCCCACTGAATACATTAGATCATATAAAAATGTAGTGTATATGCTTACTGAGATGGTAGTGATATAGCACTTCTGGTATTCCCAGAAACAGTGGTCATGTCAATAGCGTGTCTGTATATCAATGGAATGCAATGCAAGAGGTAAAGACAACATAAAATGCCAAAATTAAATGCTTGTCACTAGTGACAGGAGAATGCTTTATTTAATACAGATTATGAAGGTGGTGGTGACGAAGAAGCTTGCTCTGAACCTTTAAGTTCCAACGCACTGTTAGAAAAGGACACATCTTCACACACATCTGGTTACAAGTACAGAGAAGAAAGGGCGAGCGTAAGAGGTAAGGCTGTTATTGTATTAAATGATCTGCTCTCATTGGATTGTTGTGGACATTTGTTTGTCACCACTACCTACTAACATAAAGTGTACATTTTGGTGAATACCTCTACATGTATATGTATGTACTGTATTTCTAGGGCGTGTGTGTGCCTTGTACCTCACAATGTATGTTCAGTAAATTGCATATTCCACCTTTGTAATGCACTTTTTGACAACAATAACTAAATGCTGTGGGTTTGAACCCTTCAATGGAATGCAGTGCAAGAGCTAAACACAACATAAAATGCCAAAATTAAATGCTTGTCACAAGTGACTGGGAGAATGCTTTATTTAATACAGGTAATGAAGGTGGTGGTGACAAAGAAGCTTGCTCTGAACCTTTAAGTTCCAACGCACTGTTAGAAAAGGACACATCTTCACGCACATCTGGTTACAAGTACAGAGAAGAAAGGGCGAGCGTAAGGGGTAAGGCTGGTATTGTATTAAATGATCAGCTCTCATTGGATTGTTGTGAAGATTTGTTTGTCCCCACTACCAACTTACTTAAAGTTTACATTTTGGTGAATACCTCTATATGTATGTACTGTGTTTCTAGTGTGTGTGTGTGTGTGCCTTGAACCTCACAATGTATGTTCAGTCAATTGTATATTACACCTTTAGACTGCACTTTTTGACAACAATAATTAAATGCTGTGGGTTTGAACCCTTCTGAGTGTGTTCAACCAGTCTTTGGCCTCTGAAGAGATGGCAAGTTAGGGTATGACATATGAATGATAATTTTGTGAACTGCTTGATTAAAAAAATGAAAACTGTTTTGATGTGCAAAACCTTATTAATGAAAGATAAAATACATTATTCATAACAACCACCAAAGGCGCATCAGAGATGGGTCTCATTATTATAATACGTGTGCTCATAGACCGTGATAATTAGGCCTTATGAGCTGACTTGGCCTTCAAGACATTTTTAGCTCGGCTGTTTTCGGAGAAAACCCGAGGTATTGTCATAGCCAGCTCGTCCGTGTGGAGCTAAAACCTTAACATTGCCTCTAAAATCAAATTGCTTCCACCTACAACTTTGAAACTTCATATGTAGCTGCACATTGATGAGTTCTACACGCCACACCCATTTTGGGTCACTAGATCAAAGGTCAAGGTCACTGTGACCTCTAAAATAGAAAAAAAAATAAAACTGCACCAGCAGTCGAGTGTTGGCACCCGCTCTGCGATGCTCTTGTTGGTCATTATCACCACCATGTCGTTGTTTCATATTTTTATTTCCTTTACAATAGACTATGGATACCTCTGTCTGTATGTGTTCAGTTGAGTAAATAGCATTCTACTGTGTGTGTGTGCCTTGTATCTCACAGCGTTTTAACATTTCCAGATATCAATCCTTATACCTTGCATATACCTTAGAGCATTACGTTTCTTAACTAGGGTGTCTGACTGCTGTGGGTTTGATTCCCACTGAATACAGTGAATCATGTAAAAAAAATGTAGGGTTTATGCGTACATAAGATGGATGTGATGTAGCACTACTGGTATTCCCAGAAACAGCGGTAATGTCAATAGCGTGGGTGTATATCAGTGCAATTCATAGCAAGAGGTAAAAACAACATAAAATGCCAAAATTAAATGCTTGTCACAAGTGACGGGAGAATGCTTTATTTAATACAGGTAATGAAGGTGGTGGTGACGAAGAAGCTTGCTCTGAACCTTTAAGTTCCAACGCACTGTTAGAAAAGGACACATCTTCACGCACATCTGGTTACAAGTACAGAGAAGAAAGGGCGAGCGTAAGGGGTAAGGCTGGTATTGTATTAAATGATCAGCTCTCATTGGATTGTTGTGAAGATTTGTTTGTCCCCACTACCAACTTACTTAAAGTTTACATTTTGGTGAATACCTCTATATGTATGTACTGTGTTTCTAGTGTGTGTGTGTGTGTGCCTTGAACCTCACAATGTATGTTCAGTCAATTGTATATTACACCTTTAGACTGCACTTTTTGACAACAATAATTAAATGCTGTGGGTTTGAACCCTTCTGAGTGTGTTCAACCAGTCTTTGGCCTCTGAAGAGATGGCAAGTTAGGGTATGACATATGAATGATAATTTTGTGAACTGCTTGATTAAAAAAATGAAAACTGTTTTGATGTGCAAAACCTTATTAATGAAAGATAAAATACATTATTCATAACAACCACCAAAGGCGCATCAGAGATGGGTCTCATTATTATAATACGTGTGCTCATAGACCGTGATAATTAGGCCTTATGAGCTGACTTGGCCTTCAAGACATTTTTAGCTCGGCTGTTTTCGGAGAAAACCCGAGGTATTGTCATAGCCAGCTCGTCCGTGTGGAGCTAAAACCTTAACATTGCCTCTAAAATCAAATTGCTTCCACCTACAACTTTGAAACTTCATATGTAGCTGCACATTGATGAGTTCTACACGCCACACCCATTTTGGGTCACTAGATCAAAGGTCAAGGTCACTGTGACCTCTAAAATAGAAAAAAAATTAAAACTGCACCAGCAGTCGAGTGTTGGCACCCGCTCTGCGATGCTCTTGTTGGTCATTATCACCACCATGTCGTTGTTTCATATTTTTATTTCCTTTACAATAGACTATGGATACCTCTGTCTGTATGTGTTCAGTTGAGTAAATAGCATTCTACTGTGTGTGTGTGCCTTGTATCTCACAGCGTTTTAACATTTCCAGATATCAATCCTTATACCTTGCATATACCTTAGAGCATTACGTTTCTTAACTAGGGTGTCTGACTGCTGTGGGTTTGATTCCCACTGAATACAGTGAATCATGTAAAAAAAATGTAGGGTTTATGCGTACATAAGATGGATGTGATGTAGCACTACTGGTATTCCCAGAAACAGCGGTAATGTCAATAGCGTGGGTGTATATCAGTGCAATTCATAGCAAGAGGTAAAAACAACATAAAATGCCAAAATTAAATGCTTGTCACAAGTGACGGGAGAATGCTTTATTTAATACAGGTAATGAAGGTGGTGGTGACGAAGAAGCTTGCTCTGAACCTTTAAGTTCCAACGCACTGTTAGAAAAGGACACATCTTTACGCACATCTGGTTACAAGTACAGAGAAGAAAGGGCGAACGTAAGGGGTAAGGCTGGTATTGTATTAAATGATCAGCTCTCATTGAATTGTTGTGGAGATTTGTTTGTCACCACTACAAACTTAAATAAAGTTTACATTTTGGTGAATACATCTATATGTATGTACTGTGTTTCTAGTGTGTGTGTGTGCCTAGTACCTCACGATATATGTTCAGTAAATTGTATATTACACCTTTGTAATGCACTTTTTGACAACAATAAATAAATGCTGTGGGTTTGAACCCTTCTGAGTGTGTACAACCAGTCGTTGGCCTCTGAAGAGATGGTCAGTTAGGGTATGACCTATTTTGTGAACTGCTTGATTAAAAAAAACACTGTTTTGATGTGCAAAACCCAATAAATGAAAGATAAAATACATTATTCATAACAACCAACAAAGACTAAAGCGTCAGAGTTGGGTCTGATTATTATAATACGTGTGCTCATAGACCTTGATAATTTGGCCTTATGAGCTGACTTGGCAGACCTTGATGACATTTTTGGTCATTAATAACCTATGTCGTCGTTTCACATTTGTGTTACCTTTACAATAGACTATGGATGCCTCTGTCTGTATGTGTTCAGTTGAGTAAATAGCATTCTACTGTGGGTGTGTGTGCCTTGTACCTCACAGCATTTTAACATTTCCAGATATCAATCCTTATACCTTGCATATACCTTAGAGCATTACGTTTCTTAACCAGGATGTCTGGCTGCTTTGGGTTTGAGTCCCACTGGAAATAGTGAATCATATAAAAATGTAGGGTTTATGCTTCCTTAAGATGGTGGTGATATAGCACTTATGGTATTCCCAGAAACAGCGGTAATGTAAATAGCGTGTCTGTATATCAGTGAAATGCAATGCAAGAAGTAAAAACAATATGAAATGCCATTATTAAATGTATTTCATGTTGTTAGCTCATCTATTTTTTGAAAAAAAATTATGAGCTATTGTCATCACTTTTGCGTCGGCATCTGCGTCGGCGTCCGGTTAAGTTTTGCATTTAGGTCCACTTTTCTCATAAAGTATCTATGCTATTGCATTCAAACTTGGTACACTTACTTACTATCATGAGGGGACTGAGCAGGCAAAGTTAGATAACTCTGGCGTGCATTTTGACAGAATTATGTGCCCTTTTTATACTTAGAAAATTGAAAATTTTGGTTAAGTTTTGTGTTTAGGTCCATTTTATTCCTTAAGTATCAATTTGAAAGCTATTGCTCTCATACTTGCAACACTTACTATCATAATGGGACTGTGCAGGCAAAGTTATGTAACTCTGGCTGGCATTTTGACAGAATTATGTGCCCTTTTTATACCTAGAAAATTGAAAATTTGGTTAAGTTTTGTGTTTAGGTCCACTTTATTCCTAAAGTACCAAAGCTATTGCTTTCATACTTGCAACACGTAATAACTATCATAAGGGGACTGTGCAGGTTAGGTTATGTAACTCTGACTGGCATTTTGACGGAATTATGGGCCCTTTATGCTTAGAAAATTGAAAATTTTGTTAAGTTTGGTGTTAAGATCATCTTATAAATGACCACCACACCCTAACACTATACCCCCCCTACCCCCCCCCCCCCCCAAATGTTTTTTTATTTTTTTTAAACATGGTTAAAGGACACAAATATTAATTTTTATTATTTTATTTTTAAAATACTGCCCAACCATCCCACCCAAGAATCTCCCTCCCCCCCTCTCCAAAAAAGTGTTTTTTGTTGCATTTTTTTGCATTTTTGGAAGATAATGTAATTAATGACCACACCCCCACACTATACACCCCTCTCCACTCCTACCCTCTCTCCTCTGTGATTGAAATTGAGATAGGTCCCATCACCTTTAAAAAGAAAAATAGATGAGCGGTCTGCACCCACAAGGCGGTGGGTGCTCTTGTTTTTACCATTGCCATTATTAAGTGACGGGAGAATGCTTCATTTAATGCAGGTAATGAAGGTGGTGGTGACGAAGAAGCTTGCTCTGAACCTTTAAGTTCCAACGCACTATTAGAAAAGGACACATCTTCACGCACATCTGGTTACAAGTACAGAGAAGAAAGGGCAAGCTCATGTGGTAAGGCTGTTTTTATAACAAATGATCAGCTCTCTTTGGGTTGTTTTGGAGATTTGTTTGTCACCCCTTACCTACTTACTTAGAGTTTTATATTTTGGTAAATACCTCTATGTGTATGAACTGTGTTTCTAGTGTGTGTGTGTGTGTGCCTAGTATCTCACACTGTCTTTACAGTAAATTGTACAATACACCTTTGTACTGCACTTTTGACAACAATAACTAAATGCTGTGGGTTTAAACCCTACTGAGATTGGTTGCCCCTGAGGAGGTGGTTTCTTCAGTTATGACTAATCATTGATAATTTTTTTAACTGGCCAGTACAAATAATTTATTCCATACAGATGATGATGATGACGAAGAAGCTGGCTTTGAAACCTCCCCCCCCTAAAAAATATGATAATAAAAAAATTAATATGTTTGAAGAGGCTTTACTGAAATAAGTGTGTCCATTTGTCGGTTTGTCACCAAACAACTTTATGTTGGTCTGTTAAATTTTTTATGCTCCCCCAAATTTTTGGGGTGGGGGGAGCATATAGTCGCCGCTTCGTCTGTCCGTGCGTGTGTCCGTCCGTGCACAATTTTTGTCCGGGCTATTTCTCAGCAATTAATGATCGGAATTCAATTAAACTTTATGGGAAGCTTCACTACCAAGAGGAGATGTGCATATTATCAGCCGGTTCTGGTCGGATGATTTTTCACAGAGTTATGGCCCTTTGAAATTTTCCATTAACTGTACATATAGTGCAATTTTTGTCCCCCCAACTACTAGACGTTTCCTTTTATCTGAATATATAGTGCAAATTGTGACAAAAAAAAACCTTTGGGGAGCATCAACCGTCTCCGACGGTTTCTTGTTTGGGAATGCAGCATGTGGTTATGTTTACTCTACAAAAGTAATAGTCTGATTTAGTCTATTATATCTGCTTTGCTCTCTGTTGACAGATACCTCTATATGTATGTACTGTATTGATTGGAGTAAGTTTCTAGTGTGTGTATTGAGTCGAACCTCACTGTTTCTATACAGTCAATGCTACAGTACACCTTTGTTTAGCATTAATGCACAATATTTAAATGCTGTGAGTTCAAATCCTACTGGAACGGTAGGATCTTGCAAGTTAAAAAACAGAAAGTTTTTATCTCTGTTTAAATACTGTGTGGTATTGTAAACATACATTCAGATATTTGTTGATACATGGTTCATTATACCCCCACAAACGAAGTTTAGGGGGGTATATAGGAGTGAACTTGTCTGTCTGTCGGTCGGTCCATATTAAGTGTCCGCTCTCTAATTCAAGTAGTTTTCATCCGATCTTCACCAAACATGGTCAGAAGTTGTATCTACATGATGTCTAGGCCAAGTTCGAACATGGGCCTTGCCAGGTCAAAACTAGGTCACGGGGTCACTTAGTGCGTTTTAAACATTCAGTATGTTGTCCGCTCTCTAATTCAAGTAGTTTTCATCCAATCTTCACAAACTTGGTCAGAAGTTTTATCCAGATGATCTTTAAGCCCAGTTTGAACATGGGCCATGCCGGGCCAAAAACTAGGTCACAGGGTCACCTAGTGCGTTTTTAACATTCAGCATGGTGTCCGCTCTATAATCAAGTAGTTTTCATCCGATCTTCACCAAACTTGGTCAGAAGTTATATCTAGATGATCTTAGGCCAAGTTAGAACATGGGCCTTGCAGGGTCAAAAACTTGGTCACGGGGTCATTTAGTGTATTTTAAACATTCAGCATGTTGTCCGCTCTCGAATTCAAGTAGTTTTCATCCGATCTTCACCAAATTTGGTCAGAAGTTTTATCCAGATGATCTCTAGGCCCAGTTTTAACCTGGGCAATGCCGGGCCAAAAACTAGGTCACCGGGTCACTTAGTGTGGTTTTTAGCTCGGCTGTTTTAGGAGAAAACCGGAGGTATTGTCATAGCCTCCTAGTCGTCCGCTGTCCGGGCGTTGTGCTAAAACCTTTACATTGCCTCTAAAATTAAAGTGCTTCCACCTACAACTTTGAAACTTCATATGTACATGCACCTTGATGAGTTCTACACGCCACACTCATTTTTGGGTCACTAGGTCAAAGGTCAAGGTCACTGTGACCTCTAATATAAAACTTTAACTTTGCCTCTAACATCATAGTGCTTCCACCTACAACTTTGAAATTTCATATGTACATGCATCTTGATGACTTCTACACACCACACCCATTTTTGGGTCACTAGGTCAAAGGTCAAGGTCACTGTGACCTCTAATATAAAACTTTAACTTTGCCTCTTACATCACAGTGCTTCCACCTACAACTTTGAAACTTCATATGTACATGCACCTTGATGAGTTCTGCACGCCACACCCATTTCTGGGTCACTAGGGTAAGGTCAAGGTCACTGTGACCCCTAATATAAAACTTTAACTTTGCCTCTAACATCATAGTTCTTCCACCTACAAATTTGAAACTTCATATGTACATGCACCTTGATGACTTCTACACGCCACACCCATTTTTGGGTCACTAAGTCAAAGGTCAAGGTCACTGTGACCTCAAATATGAAACTTTAACTTTGCCTCTAACATCATAGTGCTTCCACCTACAACTTTGAAACTTCATATGCAGTTGCACCTTGATAAGGTCTACATGTCACACCCAATTTAGGGTCACTAGGTCAAAGGTCAAGGTCACTGCTGTGACCTCTTAGATTTAGATTTATGCGGTGCTCTTGTTAACATTCAGCATGATGTCCGCTCTCTAATTCAAGTAGTTTTTATCCATTCTTCACCAAACTTGGTCAGAAGTTTTATCTAGATGATCTTAGGGCCAAGTTTGAACATTGGCCTTGCCGGGTCATAAACTTAGTCACGGGGTCACTAAGTGCGTTTTAAACATTGAGCATTGTGTCTACTCTCTAATTCAAGCAGTTTTCATCTGATCTTCATCAAACTTGGTCAGAAGTTGTATCTAGATGTCTAGCCTAGGTCAAGTTCGAATATGGGTCATGCTGGGTCAAAAAACTAGGTCACGGGGTCACTTAATGCGTTTTAAACATTGAGCATGGTGTCCGCTCTCTTATTCAAGTAGTTTTCATCAGAGCCCCACCAAATTTGGTCAGAAGTTGTATCTAAATGATGTGTAGGTCAAGTTCGAACATTGGCCATGCCGGGTCAAAACCTAGGTCACGGGGTCACATAGTGCGTTTTAAACATTGAGCATGGTGGCTGCTGTTTTTTGTGAAGACAACATGCAAAATATTCTGTGTCAATGCGGCATGTGGGGGTATTTGTCACGTCTGTGACAAAGCTCTATTTGTATATGTTTGTTGATTTTCAGAATCAGATGTCAGCGAGTCAGAGAGCTTAGATGACACTGATAATGACCCAGACTTCAGTTTAGAATCCAATTATGTGTCCGACTCCTCATCCGATACATTTGAAGTTATTCAAGAGACAGGTTTTTCAGCACGCACTATAAAAAACAAATCAAGTACAAGTGTAAAACTACCATCTAATAAACAAAAAACTGTGTATAGGTCAAATAATGATGTTTCTTCAACCACGGATGGTGCTTCAAACAGAAATGCAAAAATTACAGTCCAGACAAGTAATAATGAAAATGGGAGAAAGTGGGATAAAACACAATACTGTCTTTTCTGCGAGAAAGGTTACACAAACATAACAAAGCATTACTTAAAATCACACAAAACTGAAACAGAAGTTCAGAAAATATTATGTATGCCCATTAAATCCAAGGAACGCACTGCAAAATGGACCCGCTTAAGGAATGCTGGAAACTACAAACATAATGTGAGTGTTTTGAAAGAGGAAAGCGGCGAATTTGTCGTCGTTGCAAGACAATCACATGACACAAAACCCGAGGATTATCTCCCATGTGATGACTGCTTGGGTTTTTTCCAAAGAGAAGGTCTTTGGAGGCACAAACAGGTTTGCCCACTTCGCACAGGGAAACAGAAGTCCAGAAGAGTCCAAGCAGATGCAGCCCTACTATTGCCTGCTTCCAACACAATACATGCTGGACTGAAAGAGAATGTTTTTGGCAAAATGGTAAAGGATGAAGTAACCCTTGCTGCACGTAATGATACGATTATATTAAAAGTTGGTGAGAAACTATATCAGAAACACGGACATTTGCCACACCTCTATTCCCACATAAGCCAAAAAATGAGAGAACTTGGGCGGTTTTTAATATGCTCAAAAACCCAAGATTTAAGCATCTGTTGTTTGAATGACATACTTCGCCCTGAGAAGTTCCCGTTGGCAGTTCAATCAACCAAGGCTTTGTGCGAGTTCAATGAAGTGACAAATAGTTACAAAAATCCTTCTTTAGCTCTCAAGATAGGGCACCTGCTCAAAAAATGTTCAAAGGTGGCAAAATCTGAAGCCCTGATTAATGGTGATGTTGAGCGAGGTAGCAGAGCAGACAATTTCTTGGCAGTCTGTAATGACAAATGGGCCGATGAAATTTCAAGTTGTGCTCTAGAAACACTTACAAGGAACAAGATGAACAAAGGCCACTTGTTGCCAGGAGAAGGTATTCAGTTTTTATGCCCCCCTTCGAAGAAGAGGGGGTATATTGCTTTGCTCATGTCGGTCTGTCGGTCGGACTGTCTGTCGGTCGGTCGGTCCGTCCACCAGGTGGTTGTCAGACGATAACTCAAGAACGCTTGGGCCCAGGATCATGAAACTGCATAGGTACATTGATCATGACTCGCAGATGACCCCTATTGATTTTGAGGTCACTAGGTCAAAGGTCAAGGTCACGGTGACCCGAAATAGTAAAATGGTTTCCAGATGATAACTCAAGAATGCATACGCCTAGGATCATGAAACTTCATTGGTAGATTGATCATGACTCGCAGATGACCCCATATTGATTTTGAGGTCACTAGGTCAAAGGTCAAGGTCACGGTGACCCGAAATAGTAAAATGGTTTTCAGATGATAACTCAAGAACGCATATGCCAAAGATCATGTTACTTGATAGGTAGATTGATCATGACTTGCAGATGACCCCTATTGATTTTGAGGTCACAAGGTCAAAGGTCAAGGTCACGGTGACCCGAAAATAGTAAAATGGTGTCCGGATGATAACTCAAGAATGCTTATGGCTAGGATCATGAAACTTCATAGGTACATTGATCATGACTGGCAGATGACCCCTATTGAATTTCAGGTCACTAGGTCAAAGGTCAAGGTCACAGTGACAAAAAACATATTCACACAATGGCTCTCACTACAACGGAGAGCCCATATGGGGGGCATGCATGTTTTACAAACAGCCCTTGTTTAATGTAACCATTCATACAAAATTCAAACCATTGGCCAGGAAAAAAAAAATTATACTATTTTTATTAGCTCGGCTGTTTTTGGAGAAAACCTGAGGTATTGTCATAGCCAGCTCCTCGTCCGGCGTCCGCCGTGCTAAAACCTTAACATTTTGCTCTAAAATCAAAGTGCTTCCACCTACAACTTTGAAACTTCATATGTAGATGCACCTTGATGAGTTCTACATGCCACACACATTTTTGGGTCTCTAGGTCAAAGGTCAAGGTCACTTTGACCTCTAAAAAAAAATCAAAAAATCTAACAAGCTTTCATTTATTCAAAACTGCACCGGCAGCTGAGCGTTGGCACCCATTATGCGGTGCTCTTGTTTCTTTAGGCTTTATTATGTGCTCTATAAACAACTTATGCGAGAGCTGGCTTGTTTTTATGTTCCTGAATGATTTAGTTGTGGGGAGCATATAAGCATCGCGTTGTCAGTTGACAATCGCCTCATGTCTCAAAGTTAAATGGGCGGTCAACCAGATTTACGAAAAAAGAAGTTCTAAAATAGTGTGTATATCGTTATGTCACCTATTTTCAAGATGGATAATTTCGATTTCAAAGTTATCGCACATGGCGACTTAAAATATGAAAACTTAACAACCTTTTTTTTAGTAATGTTATATACCAGTCGTGATAATTTAATCAATATAAACTAATAGTTGTAAAAAATACGTTATTTTAGAACTTTTCTTTTTTCGTGAAATCTGGTTGATGGCCCCTTTAAAGGTCACAGTTGGCATTTAAAATCATTTCACTAATATTAGACATAACTAAGTTGAAGCTTATTTGGGCTGTACATATACTGAATTGATTTTGATACTATTATTACATTGAAAATATGTCTCAGGACCTTTAGTTAGACCCAAAGGTGAAAGTAAGGGTTGGCAATCATAATTTCCTATGATATAACTTGGTCATTGTTTCAACATAATGACCAATTTGGGAAGCATCAATTAGCACTACTGATATCCTTGTTATAAGAAAGTGTAAGAAGTACATTATTTTTATTGCCCCCTTCGAAGAAGAGGGGGTATATTGTTTTGCACATGTCGGTCGGTACGTCGGTGGGTCCGTCCACCAGGTGGTTTCCGGATGATAACTCAAGAAAGCTTAGGCCTAGGATCATGAAACTTCATAGGTACATTGCTCATGACTGGCAGATGACCCCTATTGATTTTCAGGTCACTAGGTCAAAGGTCAAGGTCATAGTGACTCGAAATAGTAAAATGGTTTCCGGATGATAACTCAAGAATGCTTAGGCCTAGAATCATGAAACTTCATATGAACATTGATCATGACTGGCAGATGACCCCTATTGATTTTCAGGTCACTAAGCCAAAGGTCAAGGTCACAGTGACTCGAAACAGTAAAATGGTTTCCGGATGATAACTCAAGAATGCTTACACCTAGGATCATGAAACTTATTAGGTACATTGATCATGACTGGCAGATGACCTCTATTGATTTTCAGGTCACTAGGTCAAAGGTCAAGGTCACAGTGACTCGAAACAGTAAAATGGTTTCCGGATGATAACTCAAGAATGCTGACGCCTAGGATCATGAAACTTCATATGAACATTGATCATGACTGGCAGATGACCCCTATTGATTTTCAGGTCACTAGGTCAAAGGTCAAGGTCACAGTGACTCAAAATAGTAAAATGGTTTCCGGATGATAACTCAAGAATGCTTACGCCTAGGATCATGAAACTTCATAGGTACACAGTGACTCACAGTGACTCGAAACAGTAAAATGGTTTCCTGATGATAACTAAAGAATAATTAGGCCTAGTATCATGGAACTTCATAGGTACATTGCTCATGACTGGCAGATGACCCCTATTGATTTTCAAGTCACTAGGTCAAAGGTCAAGGTCACAGTGACTAAAAACGTATTCACACAATGGCTTCCACTACAACTGAGAGCCCATATGGGGGGCATGCATGTTTTACAAACAGCCCTTGTTTAAATGAACCTCTTTCAGACCCTGAATCTTCTGACACAGACCATGATGTGCCAATCAGACAGCCACATGCAAAACCTGGGCCGTCCACAACTGTAACCATGTCGGGTCAACCCAGTAAGTAGGCTTTGTTTAAACAACAAAACAGTATTCCTGAAAGTCACAGTGTAATGTTTTTGTTTAAAAATTCATAATGAATGTACAATTAACACAGTAACTGAAATAAGCTCACTCTACTTTGACACAATTTAACATTGCCAAGAAGCTTCATAGGCGTTCCTAGCTTATCTTTATATCATTACTTCAATCTTGCTCATAACTCAAAATCTGTAAGACATATATATATCAACATGAAACTTAATAAATGGATACATCTGAATGTGTGGATAGTTATTACTAAGTAACCATTACTCAAGATATCCGGTTATAGTAAGCATAATTTTTTTTTAGATGTCTTCAAGATAATTGAGAAAATGTTTAAGTGATATCACTTCGGATCTTTTGTTTCAATAGAAATTCACATTCTGAATAGTTTATTGTGCAACATTTCATTTGATTAATTACTAGCAGCATTTCAAATCAAAAGATTACCTTAAATCATGGTTCATTTTCTGGAACAGTGGTGAGATGAACTTTTTTATAACTTATTATATTTCTGAGATGCTTGTTGGTGGTCATCATGGAACAGAACAGGCAATTGAATATGGCTTGATTATTTTTTCAGAAAGGCTTCAGAAACTCAGTGAAGACCAGAGCCATCTTCTGAAGACGCTGTTCAAAACGAATATCGCGTTGAGAAAGGAACTTAAGCGTGAAGACTGTGAAAGAGTAATGCAAAAATATCAAATTCTACGCGGATTGTCATGGAAAAAAATAAAGAACACGATTCATAACTGGATTACTGCTGAAAAGCGAAAAACAAAAATGATTTTATAGCTTTTTAGCCCACCTGCGCACAATGTTCTCATGGTGAGCTTTTGTGATCGCCTTTTGTCTGTCGTCCATCTTGCGGCATCAACATTTGCCTTGTTAACATTCTAGAGGTCACATTAATTGTCCGATCTTCATGAAATTTTATTTGACGATTTGTCCCAATGATATCTTGGAAATGATTAAAAATGGTTCCGGTTGGTTGAAAAACCAGGGGCATTTTTTCTATTATGGCTATAGTACAAACTTGTCAATAATCTAAAAGTCACATTTACTGTCTATTCTTCATCAAACTTTGTAAGAACATTTGTTTTTATGAAATCTTTGATGAGTTCAAAAATTGTTCTGGTCTGTTGAAAGCATGGCTGCCAGGGGGTCCATTTGCGTATAGTTCACTTTTGATGAAACTTGGTCAGAACATTTCTTCTATGATATTTTGGGCTGCACAGAGAACAGTTCAGTTCCTTTGTACCTCAGGTGAGCGACTTTGAGCCTTGTTTTCTAAGGGTCAGCTCATGTGCTTTGACATTTACGTTTTTGAAGTCAGCTTGTGTGAATTGTACCTATTCTGAATTGATTTTGATACTATTATTACATTTTAAGATGTGTCAGGTCATGACACAACATTTTATTATTTTGATGGATTTCATATGTATGTATCACTTTTTCACAGTCTTGGCACCGAAGTTCATTTGGTTCCTATGGTTGGGAACTTTTGTTCAATTGTCAAAGTTAAACATACACATTTCAGTTTTATGTATTTCAGAACGGAAATGCTTCTTTCTCCTCATTTTGTTTAAGATGTCAAATTTGTTTAATTTATTTAATAATAGATATTTCTCCATGGGTTCTTGTAGAATTTACTTCAGTTCGGAGTTGCGAACCGAATTGGCCATGTTTTGTTAGCAAGTAACACTGTACAACAAGGTCTCTTTTTCCCCACTCTCAATAAAAATGTTTTACTCACTTTGAAAGAGTTACTAAATTCCTTGGAAACATTGGATCATTTTCTATATTAATAGATCAATTGTTATTATGTTTTCTTGATGGTTAAGGCATTGTGACATGTATATATATTTGATTTTTTATGACCGTCCATCATGAGTTAGTCCGTACACACATTAGAATACGCATTAAAAACACAAAATACTGTCAAATGAAATTGAAAAGGACCTAAATAAACAAATCATGGTTTGGCGTAACGCAACTGACCCACGAAATATTGCTGCAACCCAATTTTCGGGGGCCATCCTGGATAACATCTTGAGGCTATACACTTAAAGGCAAAATAACAGAAATAATTGGACTGATCGACACACCTCCAATAGTCTTTGTTGCTATACGTCAAACTTGTTTATTGAATTTAGGCATAATTTGATTAAGGTATACCATGTGTGATGAAGAATATGTAATAATGATAGCCTGATACATGTGTGCTCTGTGTGGGACATCCCAATGTATGCACCTCACATTGTATGTAGTATACGCATATCTTAAAATGCAAAATATTGAAAAATACAATTGATGCATGGGTTTAAGTTACCAAAAATGTTGCCCGTCTATATTTATCATTCAAATATTTCATCAAATAGAGGTAGGCCTCGGTGTGTTGGTACGGAACAAAGGAACTCTCTATGAGATATAAACCGGTACGTGTGTGAGGGTGTGTGCGCGTGTGCGTGTGTTCGTGTGTGTGTGTGCGTGCGTTTGTGTGTGTGTGTTGTTAGTGTTTATAATTATTTTATGTATGGTTTTTGAGCGCGCAATTTGATTCTTAACCTAACAAATTGTTTATTGTTAAATTAATTATGTTTTGCGATACTTTTTTGTTGTTGGGAGCATTAGTTAATGCATGGAACCAATACAGTTCAATAATCTTTAGTCATCGCGGCCTCCATCTGTAATCTATTGCTATTGTTATTAGTATTAAAGTCCATCTTTATATTTTTCTCCTATGTGAGTTCAAGTGTAAGCAGTCACTGTTCATATTAGATTGTATATATTTTTATGCCCCCGGATCGATAGATCGGGTGTATATTGTTTTTGGTCTGTCTGTCTGTCATTCTGTTCCAAAACTTTAAGGTTACAGTAAAGTTTTGCAATAACTTTTGAAATATTGAACATAGCAACTTGATATTTGGCATGCATGTGTATCTCATGGAACTGCACATTTTGAATGGTGAAAGGTCAAGGTCATCCTTTAAGGTCAAAGGTCAAACATTTTAAACTTTAATATATTAAAGTTTTGCAATAACTTTTGAAATATTAAACATAGCAACTTGATATTTGGCATGCATGTGTATCTCATCGAGCTTTACATTTTGAGTGGTGAAAGGTCAAGGTCATCCTTCAAGGTCAAAGGTCAAAATTTTTAAACTTTAATATAGTAAAGTTTTGCAATAACTTTTGAAATATTGAACATAGCAACTTGATATTTGGCATGCATGTGTATCTCATGGAGCTGCATAGTTTGAGTGGTGAAAGGTCAAGGTCATCCTTCAAAGTCAAAGGTAAAAAAAAGCGGTGCATTAGGGGGCATTGTGTTTCTGACAAACACTTATCTTGTTTATATTTTTTCTTTCGTAAAGCAATGTTAACTTGTATTCCGAACCTTTCAGGATATTTGTTATTAAGCTAGATCTTTTTATCATATCCAATATTACTTCTCGATGCCACGTGCTGTTTCAAAGAATATCATTCGTTTATTTTATTTTAATTTTAAGAAATTGGGAACGCAGGACGAGCTTAAATTGTACATTAACATTTATATGATATGGAACGTCTGAGTTGAAAAGGCGGTATAACTTTTTAAACGGTGGTCCTAAACCGAGTATGTTAAAATGTTGCTCCATGTGTTATCATTGCCCATAATAGGTATTATAGTGATATTAACATATAAATGTTTGTAACTTTAACGCGGCAATAGAGCCAAAGTATATTCGATATTCGTATACCAAACAATTAAACCCAATACACTATATCAGGAAATAATTTCATGTTCTTATCAGCTACTTGTATATCAAAACACCAACAATAAATACAAACGGATTAAAAATGGGATAATGAACTTGGATTGCTCATGGCAAAACATTTGGGATTTAAAACGATTAGAAGACTGGCCGAATCGCACGCTTTACCCAGAAGCAATAACAAAGCAAACGCGCTTTAAAGTGAGAAACGATCTCTATCAAATGAGACAATGCATACAGGCAATTATACATGAACATAAAACGTGACCAACCAATCGAATATTTTAAAATTGTAGTTTTGGTAGTGTCTTAAGAATTCGACTCTATTAAATCGATAAAGAGGCTTTAACGTTTTAAGTATTACAAAAACTGGGCGTAAGAAAGAGCGTTAATATGATTCATCCGCATAACACAAATGAGCTTTACGGCTTAGAGCATCTGAAGACTCCAATCTTGTAGTGGTGCTTTACACAGTTTTATCGCATTTTTAAAGATCGCCTTTTGGCCGGTGTTTTGCCCATGTGATTGAAATCGGCCACGTCCAAGGATCACATGGTATAATGAGACTTTCATAGAACATTGTCATTAGCAATCGCAATCTTCTCTGAAACCACAAGTCCCATGGGTTTATTAGTTGGTCATTAACTCCAAATAGTGGTATTGTACAAACTTTATTAAAAATTTTACTACGTGGACAAAATTTGTCCCGTCCTGCTGGTTACTATGTTTCCTACCTTTTCATAGAGGTGCAAATATCTTCTCCAAGTTTAGGTCACTCTATCTTCAAAACAACGCAATCAGGGCCATCATTGCACTCTTGATAGAAAAGCATGACTACCAGGAGGATAGCCTATTTTAATGTGACTCAACCTTGTGAAGACTCTCAAAGTGATTTGCTTCATCAAAATAATCATTAAACTTGCTCAGAAAATTTGTGTTTTAATGAAATTTCAGCTGATTTTATTACATAAAAGGAAACGTAAAATCACAAACGCTTTCCAAAACATTTCAGGATCTTCGGTCTCGGTTGAGGGCTCTGGGTCCTTTGGCACTCTTGGTCATCCAGAGTTAGCTGGAAAGAGTTCTGTTGTTATTATATGATTTTTTTAACATTACGAACACTCTTAAAGCAAGGTATTGGTCGAGTCTTTGCATAGCTTTACATATGTAACCTCATTCAAGGGATAGAGATATTACAACTGTGCTCTAAAATTATCTAAGAAGTGCGCCCACACCCAACCAACATTTCTTAAAACATCCTTAATTCGGTATGCTTGCGAAGGTTTTCGTTTGAGAAATCTTGGATACTTCAAGTGGTTCTTATTTCATCTTCATAAATTTTGCCCGGTACAAACGAAATTATTAAAAGTTTAAGTTTCCAGTGCATTGGCTAAATAACCAATTACATTCCTTAAACCTCATACTAAAAAAGGAACATATATACATGGAAAGAAAATACTAAATACTAAACATGAAGTAATTAAGATAAATACGATTTTTGGTTCACAGCAACATACTGTTATTGTACTCTTCAAAGTTTTCCGTAAAAAAACATCTTTTTTTGCGAGACAATTCCACATATTTGCATCATAGTGGCAAATAATATTTATGGTAACTGTATGTTTTGATCAGATGTCTAAAGTATCCTTCTTATAATATAAAGAAAGGTTCTGTGTTAAATATGACACACAGTGCGGTAACAATATTATCAGTATTTGTTTTGTGTATTCACCGTTCGGCAGTACTTGTCAAATAATGAGGTGTTCAATTTGTGCCAATTTGACTGGTCTTGTGTCTTTGCCGAATTCAATGCAACGTATGTGAATATTTATAATCCAACTCAATGCAGACCCGTGTATACGCTGATTATGACGGGCTATTCCGATTGGACATCGAATATGATGCATGTAAACAAGACACAATATACTAGTATGCGAAAGAAATTCTGAGTGAACGTGAACAGAATCTGAGGAACATCGGAGATAACAAACGTGACACGAAAGCAATTGATTAAAGAAATGTTGTCCTAATTTAGATGCCGTGAAGCCTTGTGGTTGATCTCGCCGTTCATTTTTTAAGATTGTATTCATGTATGTTTCGTACAAATGGTTATTTGGGCTCAAAAAGCAAGTCTTGCATGCATATACACGAATCGTAAAAATTCTTTTTTTATAATTCCGATTATAGTACTATTAGTATTTGACAATTGGTCATTTACAAAATCGTAGAGTTTCAAACACACACCACATGTCATCACGATGTATAATATCAGATGCAAATTATTTATATACATTAACGAAATTGTTGAAAATGAAGTATTGTTCATATATCCAACTTTTTCTTAATAGAACACCAACCATAAATATAAACATCGATTCAAATTGAAACGATACATGCACATAATTGGGCGTTTAAACCGGTGTGATGGCTAGCCAGTGGCGAACCTTATACCTCGGTCACACTGTCATGAAGCTACGAATGAGCTACGATTCAATCGGCCACGAATGACTACGAAATTGTCAAAATTCGTAGGCCGCTACGATTTCAGTGCGGAGCACAACGAAGTAACATCAAAATGTTGGAAAACGAACAAGAAAAGGTACGGACTGCTACTGATCGACGCGATTTAGTACGGAGCGCCACGAATCGGTACGATCAAACTACGAATCCGCTACGGTCTGGTACGATGAAGTACGATGCTACGCGAATCAGAACGATCGAACTACGGATCCACTACGGTCTAGTACGGGTAAGTACGAACTAGAACGGTCCGCTACGAAGACTGGTACGGACAGGTAGGAACGAATTACGATTGAACATTGCGCCCACAGCATATTGTATTGTCATACACAGAATGCCTACCAAAAAGAGAACATGCAAGCGGCAGCAACAGCGCGTAACAGAAATAATGTAATCATCCGTGTCTGGGGAAGAGTCTACCTCCTCCATCCTAAACCAAGAGCCGGGTCTTCTTAAAAGCCAGTCTCTTATCCACCACCTCCTTTTTTCTCTGACCTGATAAAGTATGTAATTATTGATGTACAAATATAGATTATGATTATTTTGGATTGTATTATGTCGGCTATTAATTTAACAATTATTAAATCACGTAAATGTAGGTGCAAGATTCAAAAGGCATATGAGGCAGACACTTACCTGCAAATAAAAAAATGTATTACTAGTAAGTTCAAATTCTAATACTTTATAAATACGTTACCTTTAGCACAAAGCTATACTAGCTATATGATATCGAATCATTATTACCTCTGTGCATATCGTCAAGCAGCTCTACTATGGCCTCTGCATTTTGTGCCATATCAATATCCAAGTGTAACAAATATATCGCAAACGCAATTTGCTTGCGATTCGTGATTGTGAACTTAACAAATGCAAGTAGGGTTGCTTTATAATTTCAATGATGCATTTCAGTATCAATTTATTGTAGTGGACCGTACATATCCGTACTGTTTCGTGCTGAAATGTAGTACATCGTACAAGATCGTGCAAATTCCGGCCTATCCGTAGTACAACGTACTAGAACCGTGGCTGTCCGTAGTATATCCGTGGAATAAATGTAGCTAATACGTAGCGTAACCGTACCGCTCCGTAGTTCTTCGTATCAATCCGTAGAAGTCCTGGAAAATCTTTGGACCTACGAAAAGGTACGGACGACTACGGTGTCGTTACGAGCTAGTACGGATCGGTACGGATTAGTACGGACTGCTACGGATACGCTACGGTCGATCAATTCGTAGCAATTTTTTTAACATGTTCAAAATTTGTCAAGAATCTCTACGGACATCCAAACATTACTACGACTGATCACGGATCAAGTACGGAGAGCAACGGTCCAGTAAGGATAGCTATGAACTGTGCCGAAAAGTATTCGTAGCTCTGATTCGTGACAGTGTGACCGAGGCATTACTCTCAGTCCAAAATTTATCACACATTAAACGAGCGTCTTCCACTTTTTTAATCAAATAATCCGTGCAGGCAGGAAAATAAAACATGAATGCCAAAACGTGCCGCGTAAATCGCACACTAAACTTAAAATGTATGCATACTAGTGTCGGAAACCTGTTAAACAGAGGAAGAGTTTTACATTTATAAGTATACAGAGAAATATGGAACGTCTATAAATATATTAAGTAATTCAAATAAGTGAGGTCGCAGTGGTGTAATGGATAAAGTGTCCGCCTAGCGACCGGGAGGTCACGGGTTCGATCCCCACGGTGGGGACATTCTTTAGATCTCCCCCAAAGACACCAAGTACTTGTTCTAGGCCCAGGAAACGGACTCGAGCGCGTTATATAAGCCTTAGGCTTTCGATGCAATCGAGCTAAAATAAATAGGTTTAAACTAATTCAATTAAGTGAAAAATCTACTTAACATTGGATAAAGAGTGTACGAAACATTGCAAATGCGTTTTATAATCCAAATAACCGAAATTAGCTTAGGGATGACAGCATCAACACCGAACATATTAAATTGTTGTAGTCTAATATTAAAAACCATCACAATGTGCATATTTTACCAGAATCCATATATAAACTGAGCAAAAAATCACTTTGGGAAAGACATAAATTCTGTTTCCCGAAATTAGTTTCTTCCCTAATTTAAACTGCTCATACAAAGTCATTTCAGTAGCCAATGAGTACAAAATGTGCATTTTACCTTATAATCAGGTATACACATTTTCCAAAATAATGTATTATTTCAAGTGCATACAATTATAACGCAGACACAGTTTATGCTCCATACATTGAAATTGATACTATTATTTCAAATAACCAATATCAAGCAGTATTTACGAATATCATGCGATTTAAAAACGAAGCTGTAACATCAATCAACTTTAATGGTGTACAACTCTGTGTCTGACAAATCATTTTATCCGTAGTTAACATCAACAATTAAAATGGTTAAAAACACAGGGTTTGTTTAGGTCTATCTGTAAAAAACAATAAACGATAACAGCAGTATGCATAGCTGATCTATTAAAATCAGAAACATACGAATATATGGCCTTGTCACACGGGTATATATCAATCTTTAATATTGCAAACATCATTTGATCGTTCACATAAAAACCTACACGATATGATGAGAACTGTGGCATTATGCAGCGATCTGGTAAAACTGTAATACAAATATATTGTTGATTTTAAGCGACAATTGTAAGTTTAGTGAATGAATTGTTGTTGTATTAGTCGATATTTGGAGGTAGGTCATATTAATCGGAATGAACTATACATTCATCATTTTCCAGAAAGAAATATCAGATATAACAAAATAAACAAGTTAATATCAATATTATATAGTTTTTTTTCAAAGCAATACAAACAACAAAATACATATTTTACAAATAAAAGGCGCAAGTGCTCATGACGTCAATATTAACAGGTCAAACGTCAAAAATCATATTCATTCTCGCTTAAAATCCAGCTTCGTGGGATTATTTTTTATTAATACTTTTAAAATGGGAACGTAGAGATATGATAAACAGAAAACATGTTTTAGTATATCAGGCTCGGTACGAATATAATAACGGCTCGGCAAACCGTTATATCAAAGCCTTGCCTGATATATTACAAAAATAACCATGGAAGTCACTTGTTATTCTCTATATATTTTCAATTCCAAGTGAATAGGTAAATTTGTGAGGTTATTGAGGATGGTGTAAAAGTACGATATATGGTGTAGTTGTATGACGTCATGAGATAATGATTCATACTCAAGTTTCAAAATTACCGATTTGTACGCAAACAATCATATGACATAAAATAAAAATAAAACGATGATTGGTCTCTGTAGAATATAGACCTTTCGTTCACTCTACATTAAAATAAACTATTCTTTGCGCGCGCCACTCATGAAACTATTTATTGCTTGTTCTCACACCGAATACAACAATATCGAAGTTTCGGACACATACCAGGAGATAAACTTTCCGGGCCTTCCGAACACCTTTATAATAGCAATAACCATTCCCCTATAGAGTACAGAACGAATAAACGACAACACAACGAATTATACAGATTTAAATGTGGTTCTTCTTAATGCCAAAACAAAACATTGCGAAGTTAAAGCAACACTCATCATTCACATCTAAACACATAACAATATGAAATGTCTTTATTTTTTAGAACACATGTAAGCAAAAGACAAATTTATTAATGTGCATACGTAGCAGTATTGTACACGTGCATAAAACACAGAATTTGCTGCGCACCATAAGAAGATAACTAGTCTTTTGTATAAACTTACATTGTCATCTAGAAAGGAGGTTTTCTTTAATGAGAATACACACACATTTAACATGACTGAGAAGTATACGCTGGCTGTTTAACACAGATTGCATGTGATATTTTTGCAAACACGTTGTCATTTAATACATGTTAATGGTCAGAAAAAAAGTTAAATGGATATATGAAACAATTAGCAGAAATAAAAAGAAACCATAGCATAATTAAACCAAAAACAAAATGCTTTGCTTAAGTGGTTGTTAAATAATTAAGTCGGGTAACGTGTCTGCATAGTAAGGATACAACTAAAAAAATAACTGTGTTCAGACATGTAAACGTATCAATCAATAACGACATATACAACATACACATTTATAGACACATGCGAAGCAAACTATCTATGACGAACTAATTCAAACCAGTAACAATAAACATAATGTTTTGCAGACACATATAAGATTAAGAATTGATTAACTAAAAAATACATACAACGCATATGCAACGGATATTTATTGAAAAAGCTACACTATGTAAATGTTAGTAATTCCTCGTATACATAAAAGCACATTACTTCCTTCGGATTGAATTCTTGTCCGTACACCACACATTGCCACTTCTTTCAGTTGTGTGGAATCAACTTCTAGAGGAAAAGTCACACTTTTATTTGGTTAACTATATGCTTTGATGTAATACAGTGCCCCAGATAAGCTGCGTATCTGCGTCTTTCACCCTATTAAAATATTTTAAAACGAAAAGGAATGCAATATCATGCGTATTGAAAACGCAACCAATTTGACATTTACGCAAATTCTTCAAATTTAATGCTCACAAAACAATAGCTTGATCGAAAATGCTTTGCTCATTTTAGATATTTCCTTTTTCGAATTATTATTGTAACGCGGCGACAGTTTTATTTAGCAAGCACCTGGATGACGGAGCAGGAAAACAGTCAAAGTTATTTAAAAGCTCTGCGGACTAGATTTCATAGTTAAATAAAACGTCTGACCAAATTATTTACGACGACATATATTCGTTTTCAATTTGACTTAATCTGTCGATGATTGTCCATGTATTTATAAAGCCCCTGTACTTTCAGTTTATATTACGATGCGAAATAAAAAATATCTTAAAGAGGTCGAAAGACGTCCGCGATTGTTGCGCCAAAATATCAGTCTATATGTTTGACAGTTACAAATATTTCAGTAAAAATCAGTTTTTTTAAGTTTATATTGTTGACAGTTTCAAGGATTAAAGATGTTATGAAACATCAGTTTATTAAAGTTAATTATAATAGTTGACAGTTTTATTGAATCAATACAAGTCTGCAGCTTCAACAGAAGTAAAGCAGCAATGATTTTAAGGTATGCATTTTTATAACTCATTTCACCCTATTTCAAGAATAAAATCACCCTATTTTTCAAAATCAATGGATGAAAACCCTTTTCCCAAATAATTATCTGGGGCAATGGTAATACCAGAAATATAAACGTCTTGTATTATTTCTAACTAAAAAGCTAGATTGGTATGGTGAAACTGATGATTGATTTTATAAAGTCATCAATATGTTTTAAAAGCAAAGGTGTATCAGTATATTCCCAAAATATTGTATCATTTCGTTCCTCAAAATTTATACAAAATGAAATCGTATTAAAATAAATTTTAAGTAACTCGTTGCTATTATAATACACAGTTTATGGCAACTTTAACAAATGAAAGTCTTTCTTAACAAACAATAAACACAATAAATATATAATTAAAATATCAATTTAGCGCTAAACATACGTGTGCCATTAATACAATACACCCATTTTGTGGGATCATCACAAAGCACCTAAAATATCAACCCAAACAAAAGAGTTTTTTTTGCAATAAAAATAAATACATGCATGTACATAGATAAATTGAAGCCTAGACAAAAGTAAACGCCTATACATCATTAATAGTGCAGTAATTATTGATCATCAAATAAAAATAAAATATTATCTGGATAATGGTTTACAACACATGTCTTTATACACGGCATTCGAAATACCAATAAGCAAGGCAGTCGGTAGGTCATTGGGTCGTAAAACAAGCTAATGGGTCTTTCAGCAAAATCGAAATATAGTGGATACCTGAAAGGTGGTTAAATGTTGTGATCGATCAATAAACGCAAAGAAATGCTAATTGAGATTTTTTCAAAATTTAGATATAGTTGTCAAACAATAAGTACCATTACCGTTTTTTGTATCAAAGATTGTTAAGAAAGATTCACAACACACCATATGGATTTCTTGGGTGTGAATTAAAAACCGAAAAATATGTTCAAACGTAATATGAAACTTTCATGTTGAGAGGTTGAAATTCAGTTTATTTTTGTAAAAAGGCACACTTTTCCTAATTCACCTATTTATTTTTTTATATAAATATTTTTTTGTTTACAAACAACATACTTTCATGGTTTTGCTTTCCGTTTGTCCATCGGTTTATTATGTAGTTTTTTTTTAGATTCGCAATATTTTACTTGCATGATAAACCATTTAATATGGAACATGATTTTTAAATTTTGTATTTACGTCCATTTAATTGAAAACCAACTCATTCTAAGAAATCACCGAATCTTATTAATCCCATGAAAGTCAAGAACTTTCAAAGAAAACAATACTTTAAAATATATTGCTATTTATCGTTATAATAATTTACTAACTAGTCTATACTATTACAATTATTAAATATATAACTAGCCTATAACATGGTTGGATCTCGCGGCTATGGTTAACGAGATGAACATACAAGACATATTGAGACAGGAATGCATATACATTCAAAATGTTATATTCGATTCTTTTTTTATATCTACAGAGGCCATAGCTGCATATATCAATATATACATGTTTCTTAATAGATTCACACAATAGTTCACACACATATATATATATCGTTCTTACGACATAATAACTCGAGGGAACGACTAACTTACTCGTGGGAACGAGTAAGCTATGTCGTGGAAACGGCTTAAGAAGTCGATGGAACGACATACAAAAAAAGAGTCCGAAACTAAATAATAGAGTGATGCAACGAACAAAGAGAGGCGCAGTAAATAAACGAGGGTTGGATTAAAACAAAAAGAGGAGAGAAGTTTAGCTATCTCGAGGTAACGACTTAGCTATCTCGTTCCCACTCGTAAGTCAGCGAATTAAATTATTTGTTATATAAATTAAACTTTCACGCATGATTATACTTTTGTGTTGTTTTTAAATTGTCTTGAGTTTTTGTGTTGGTTTTCGGTGTTAGATGTGTGTATTTCGATGTCCTTTCTGCGCCTGAGGCTGCATAATGTAAGGACTCAGAAACTATTTGGAAACATCTTTATCAAATATTTGACTCACGAAAGTTGGGGCGAATTTTGAATAATATCTGCAATTTCCAGCTTTTTTACTGAAAGATGTGCTGTGGGGGAAGCCAGAGTGCCCGGAGGAAACTCCACCTTTCGGATTTCACCTTTCTTTGCGACCGAGAACCAAATTCACGTGCAACCGGTGTTAAATCATACCACGCACGCTATATATATATATATATATATATATAAATATATATATATATATATATATATATATATATATATATATATATATATATATATATATATATATATATATATATATATATATATATATGCGTACATAATATTTGCACATGTTACGAAAAATTCGATTTGCTGACTAACTCGTTCCCTCGAGATAGCAAACCTACTCCTTTCATTTGTTTAATGCACCCCTTCTTTATTTACTTCATCGCTATTTTTTCATAGCACTCCCCTTGTAATTAGTTTCGCACTCCTTTTTTCTATCTCGTTCCCTCGACTTAGTTAGCCGTTCCCATGACATAATTTACTCGATCCCACGAATAAGTAAGTCGTTCCCTCTAGTAAGTTTGTCGTGGAAACGAGATAGAAAAAAAAGAGCAGCGCATCTAAGCCTTTACAACACTGGTCTTTTAAATCAGGGTTAGTGAGTTCGATATTAACTTCGGCTTTGAAACAGTACAACAAAACTTCAAATTTTCGTATATAACAGGTACACGTACGGGCTTCATGGTCGTAATATTTCTTCATTACCGATATTTTTTCTCATTAAATGGCTTTTCTATACTTTTATAAATTACTCTTTTAAATGTTACGATATAAAATATTGTTAAATCTTATTTGCAACACTATTTTAAATTACATGCTTGTATTAAAAGCGATTAGTTCAATGTGTACACTAACATGCAATAATTCAAACGTGATCTTTCTTAACCCATATCATACTGATTTTAAGTGATGATATAATGCAGCACAAAACGATCATATGTATGCAAGTTTAATACTAAAGAAATATATAGAAATATACACTTAGAATCATTCAAAACACTGATATTTAGCATGCGCGGTCGATATTTATCACTATGAAATGTCTATATCGCATTGTATGGACCGAAATTGATATTAGGTACAATATATACAAATACCAAACGTGTCTTACTTCTGCAAATCTTAGTATTTTAATGTGTGTTTAACGAGCGATCATTAAATTATATTAGAATTCTTTCAACGAAATTATTATCAAGAAAACCAAATTTCCCCCAGTCGGATAAGGTCTTTAAAAATTTGACTTACGCATAATTTAACATGTTATTTTTTATCATTTTGTTTTTCTTTCTACAGCTCAACACATTTAAATAACGTTACAATTAAATGATAAAAATATTTACTCGATACCATCTGTTTTGTTGACTGGCAATTAATATTAGATATGTAACGGGTAGCAATATCTAGTCTGTTCGGGTCTGGCATCAGTTGTCGGTTGGGTATTTTCAGGCCGGGCTTGTATTCATGTTAAATATAAGTATAGCAAAAACTGAGTACTGTAAATGTATAATGATGTGCCAACTTCAAATTTTACATACAATAAAAGAGAAAATGCACGTCGTAGTATCCGTTCAAGGAGCAATTGGGATCTGATAATTGTGACTATAATCAGTCTTAATTACATATCAGGAACTGTTGAATCAAATCTAAAAAAGCAAGTATATTATGTTGATCATGAATAAATACCTTCGAAAGACAATATTTTTGAAAGTATGCATTTATCACTCACCAAAGAAAACTTGCTTTGTCATTAAAAATGGATAATGCTTCCTTTTGTATGTTAGAAAAGGTTACAAAATAGTCGACATTTCTTTAAAAAAACGTAACACTGCCTTACCATAAGTAAAATATATTCCCAAATGGTGTGTTTTCGTACATTACAAAAAATCGCCTTTTCGTCATGTCAATTGCTATTGCAGATATATTTTTCTTGTCAGCAAGCAAAATGCAACTGTCCCTGCATGATTTCGATGAAATCTGATGAAGACCACTTTTACGATCGCAAACATATATATTTCCTTCAACATCTGTCTTCACATTAAAAACGTTGGTCAAATTTGTACTGCCAGAACGCTTGTAAAACCAATCGCACTGCATCATGATTTCGAGCCTTTCTTGTATTGAATTACATTTAGAAATTTCAAAGACATATAATTCTTCGTTTGCCGCTAAAATTATTCGATTGGCAATGCTACAAGCACGTATTATAAATAAGTCGTGCATATGTATTTTAAACCCACTGTTAATCACCATTTTTCTGGGAACATTGAAAGCAAACCGAATTAGTCCATCTGTCGGATTTATTACTTCTATGGCATAATCCTTACATCTTGTATTATTTGTATATGATAAAACTAAGATATCAGGGGCAAACACTGTTACGCTTAATGCAGTGCCATTGCATTCTATGGTAGATTTTGTTTCAAAGTCTCCGGCATAGTCAATGATACTCAAGTATCTGCACTCATCATAACAAACTGCAACCGTGAATATTTTTTCCTTTTTATCTTCAATTACACACATATCCGTTGGTTCGTTTTCCAACATCATCCATGAAATAAATGTTAAATCATTTGAGAAAAGTTTGATAACATGTTGGCAACTGTCTATTAAAATTATTCGTCCATCTGTTAGCACGTCCAACGCAACAATATTGGAAGGCCCGTCAACTATCACATCATCTTCTCTTCGAGTGGTAAATATTCGCTCATGGTTCATGAACCCCATATGCAACACTTCGTTATTATCAAAGTTTAAAAAATTATTTTCAGGAACCTGCACTTGTTTGTCAAGCTTTACAACGGAAGCATATGTATTGACTTGTGTTGCTTTGACTTTTTTTATCAAAGCAGTTTCCGGAACCTGCACATGTTTGTCGAGCTTTGAATCGAAAACATATGTATCGACTTGTGTTGCTTGGTCTCTTTTTATCAAAGCAGTTTCCGGAATCTGCACGCCTTCGTCAAGTTTCGAATCGAAAACATGTTTATCGACCTGGGTGGCTTTATCATTTTTTAATTCTATTTCAGTGCATTGTAATTGTTTCATCGTGTCAATTGTAACTGTTTTCAAATCTGCTGTTTTGGCTTCATCATAACAGCTAACATAGCTAGTGTCTTCATCGCTGCAATTTTCTAGTGATAACTGTTTTGAACTTGCAAAATCAATTCTGCATTTTGAAAGTTCTGTAATGAGCTCGTTTGTATTAGCTGGTGTCATAAATCTAATTTTTTGTGAGGAAACTGACGATACAATAGCCTGTACTTTTACTGAAGCCTTCAATAATTCAGATAACTTGCAAACTAAAATATACTTTTCTTTTTTATAATTATGACTTTTTATTAACTGATGAAATGTTTCAAATTCACTAACCTTTTTCATAGTGATTTCTAAATGTTCAATCTCTTGCTTTAACGAATAATGTAATGGGGAAACAATAGAATCTAGGGTTTCAATTAACGAGCATTCAATGCTATCTGCAACGTCCCGTACGTTTTGTACATATGCCATTATATTGTCTGTAACTTCTGAATTAGCATAGTCCAAGTCTTCCAGGTGTATATCAAGTATCGTTTTTTGCTCTACATACTTATTCTTTAATTCAACAAGCGTGTGAGGTATTGCTTCTATTTCTCCCTTCTCGCAATCCTCAATGTCAACAATATCGTCACATCCATTGTGCATATCCTTTACACAATAGCGGCAAATCACTGCATCGTGAAGTTTACAGAATTTTTCAATCTCGATTTCTGGATGAATCCCACATCTACTAAGAGTGCTCAAAGCTTCGTAAATAGTTGTATCGGGTGGCAATTCTTCTAAGATAATGTGATCACGTGACTGTTTATACTTACGGTGATCTTTTGCACAGTTAATACAAAAATATTCTAAGCAATTAACACAAAAGTTAGTTGACTCTTCTTTCTTTCCTTCGACTGAACACGGATCACACAGTTTTCCCGAAGGTATTTCGAGTTGATCACACATTCTTTTCAAAAATGTTATGAACTTATCGCCGTTCAGCTTGATTCAGTTGCAGACTGATGTGAACGATTTCTTGCTATTTCATTTAATGCCTTATTCCCTATAAAGATGATTACCTGAAACATATAAAAATATATTGGTACCATGCTTAGTTAATATATCGTATTGTACAAACCTAATGTACAGTTATAAAGCTATGGATAAAAAGCCTATATGAAACTTGTAATATAGAAACCTTGCATTTTTATGCAATTTCGATCAAGATTTGACATTAAGCAAAATGCTACAATAATTGTTACATGAATTACATTCCACTCATTGTTTAGGATCAGGCCCGTAGCCAGAGTTTTGAAAAGGGGGGGGGGGTGCGAATTTTCCCATCAACAATTGTTATTGAGCAACGAAGTGGCGAAGCGGTAGGTGGGGGGTCCCCCTCCTGCAATCGGGGGTTTGGAGGTCCTTCCTCTAGACAATTTTGAAAATAAAAAGTAAAATCCTGCAATTTGATGGCTTTGTATCTGAATTTAGAGACTGTAGTTATACAGAATTTTTATATGAAAATTCACATTCATTGACTATACTCAATAACTGAACGACATGAAAATGATATAACATACATGTATTCCCCACTGCCGTTTTTCAATAACCACCTTTTTTATCAGTCATGGAAATACATTATTTTATACCCGAAGCTAGTATGCGCGCTCACACTTTGTTTACATATGCAACAACACATTGATAGAATATAAAATCAACAATAAAAGCGGATATAATATCATTATTTATTGAAATCTTGATAACATTGGTGTATTTTACCATTCCAAAATTCTAACATTCTTAAATCAAGCAAATTAAAAGAAAAACAAATAGTGTTTTGTACAACAATCACTGATTAACAAAACTGGGTCTTCGCTAATCAGCATCAATACTAAACAGAAATAAAAATGTCATAACTGGTTACTTGTATTTTTTTAAATTATTTTTAACAAATTACTTATCATTTTCCAAACGAATTTCAGAATACAACAATTAAGGTTTCATTAAGACCATTTAACGACAAACTACTGGTTCTATCGTCTCAAACCCATATAAATGTATCACAGAACGTTGAAGAAAAAATATCGACTTTTTTCCCCGTATGTTCATGATCCATCACAGTTAATGCACATTTAACGTTCACGTCCATCTGATCATATCTGTTAAATTCATTATAAAAACTGTTTCAGAGTATGGCATATTTACTAATGTCAAGTTTGACATAATTAAAACATTGTGAGCAGTTCTGTATGTAGAGCAGAACAGATGCCATAATGTGTTGGTAAACTACAAAAAAAGCTACATTGCTTTGTAGAAATTATTTATTTTCTTGCCAAAGAACAACAAAAAATTATCCTGTCTTGAACATAGCTGATATTTTTTGTCGGAAAACCCTTAAGGTTATCCGAAAATGATTGAACGGGGATATAACAAAAAGACAACGCAGTCTGTCGAAAATTCTGTATACAATCGTTAATTGTTACAAAATGTGGTATAATGCAAAATTATTAACCAGTGACTCATTAGTCTTCGGAAATAGTCGACGGGTGTCTTTTGATTTCCGTCATTTTCGGAAGCTGGCATAACATTCCGTTAATAATGATCTAAAATGTTCTCTCTTTCTTGTCGGTAGCATATTGAATTCAACATTATTGTAACGCTTAAATACGAAGACTCAGTGGATTCCGGGAAAAGATAAATAATCGTTTTTGCGTCGAATAAAGTTGGGTGCATCTTTAATATAGTTCAAATATTTTTTTTACTCGTCAAAAAACATTGGGTGCGAACGCACCCAACGCACCCCCCCCCCCCCCCCTGGCTACGGGTATGAGGATAAACACGTTTATGCGCAGTTATATGCATTTTAACGGAAGTAAAATGTGAGATGGTCTGCATGTGCTAAATTGAATATTGGTTTTAGTAATGATTCTTTGATCTGTGGGATAATGATATTACTTACCGTCATAACTATAATTTTTCGAACACTTAAACATAATTTAAAAAAAAAACACGAAAATTTAAATACGAAACATATTCAAAAACTACAGGTGTCCGAAAATTTAGATACAACACTTAAGGTGTCCGAAATTTATAGTTATATTGAAATAAATGCAATAAAGCATTGTACAATAATTTTCTTGTGTTAAACTCTTCTTTTTCTGCTTAAAAAATAGATACAACTTAACAGCTTTGCTAACTCGTGCCTGAAATTATATAGAACACAAAAACAAACACAAACATAAAACATTATGCTTCCTTAATAGGACGACACTGTTTCAAATGTCATTGGGTGAATTCAATATTTTCTTCCGGTAAACATGGTTATTTACCCAATTACGCGAATGTAATGTTCCATTGCCCTCAGGCATGCATCTGACAGATTTTATTACCTTAATCAACGATCTATGGTAGATTTTTGCCTTAATCCGGTTGTAAAAATCCATGATCGTAGTGTCACAAGATAAACAGGTATGGCAAGCGGTTCGACGCATAATCCCAAGAAACTAGGTTTCTCATGAGAACCTAGGTTCTCAGAATGAGAACCTAGGTTCTCGCTTGAAGATTGCACATGGCGTCAAGAACCCAAGTTTTCAAATGAGAACCTAGGTTTTCATAAGAACCTAGGTTCTTTTTTGAAAACCTAGGTTCTCATGAGAACCTAGGTTCTCATTTGAAAACCTAGGTTTTCATGAGAACCTAGGTTCTCAGAATGAGAACCTAGGTTCTCATGAGAAACCTAGTTTCTTGGGATTATGCGTCTAACTGCTTGCCATTTCCGTGGTTTTCATTTGGGAACCATAGGTTCTCTGAGAACCTAGGTTCTCTGAGAACCTAGGTTTTCAGAGAACCTAGGTTCTCTTGAGAACCTAGGTTCTCATTATGAGAACCAAGGTTCTCATAGAACCTAGGTTCTCATGAGAACCTAGGTTCTTTGAAAACCTAGGTTCTCTGAGAACCTAGGTTCTCTGAAAACCTAGGTTGTCTGAAAACCTAGGTTCTCTGAGAACCTAGGTTCTCAGAGAACCTAGGTTCTCAGAGAACCTAGGTTCCATGAGAACCTAGGTTCTATGAGAACCTATGTTTTCAGATCCCCAGGTTTTCAAAATTACGCGTCGGACGGCGTAAACTTGCTCGTTTGGAATACGGGACACATTATTCAGGGCGCATGATCAATGGGGTTCACATATGATTACACACGGGCTGGACAGAATGAAAACACGCCGTTAAGAACTTTATTTTTGCAGATATCTCAAGTTATTGAAATATGTTTGCAAAGTCTTTAGCGCATGAGTTTTTCTTGCAATGTTGCCGATATCTTACGATTGAATAATACATTATTACACATAATCAATAGAGATAAAACTTTATACCATAATGATTGCTTCCTACATGTAGGTCACAGACATACTTAAAATAGAAAACTGTACCGTACAGTCGTTTGAGGCCCGAACAAGGGAACTGAATATTTGAAACTCATTCAATGCTGTAACAATGTATTATGTAACGATTGATCTGAATTTTTAGTCTCAAAATAATATTTACAATTAAAGATGTATTTCATAAACAGTTCAATTTTTTATTAACGTGTTCAGACCAATGTCGACCGATTACTTTACTAATTTCATTCCTCAAGAACACCCATGCACGGAAACATGAACAAGAAGCGGTCACCGACGGCTAATGCCTGTTGTCACAAATATTCAACAGATAAGTTTCGTAGAATATTACTGAGCATTGTCTGAACATTGTTCAGAAAATGCTCTTGGGGAGAAACATTCACGGTTTCACGCCTATTTCTATTCATTTTACACCACTGCCGCCAGCGTGTACCAAGCAATGGGAGACAACTGGAGGTTAATTATGACAAGCGGTTCGACGCATAATCCCAAGAAACTAGGTTTCTCATGTAAACCTAGGTTCTCATGAGAACCTAGGTTTATGAAATCCCAAGAAACCAGGTTTCTCACGAGAACCTAGGTTCTCATGAGAACCTAGGTTCTCATGAGAACCAAGGTTTATGAAATCCCAAGAAACCAGGTTTCTCATGAGAACCTAGGTTCTCATTTGAAAACCTTGGTTTACGCTTGAGAACCTAGGTTCTCATGAGAAACTAGGTTTTTCATGAGAACCTAGGTTCTCATAGACACATAGAACTTAGGTTCTCATGAGAACCTAGGTTCTCATTCTGAGAACTTAAGTTCTCGTTTGGTATCCTAGGTTTTCACAAGAACCTAGGTTCTCATTTGAAAACCTTGGTTCTCATGAGAACCAAGGTTCTCATTTGAAAACCTAGGTTCTCATGAGAACCTAGGTTCTCATTGTGAGAACCTAGGTTCTCATGAGAAACCTAGTTTCTTGGGATTATGCGTCGAACCGCTTGCCATAAACAGGGCCGAAGACTGTAGGATAGCGCGGTAAAATATACTGTCCGAAAATGTAGAGCCATTAATTATGGACGAAAACCCGTATGTCTGAAAATTAAGAGTCACAAACAATAATTACTTTTGCAAAAAAGAGGGTGTCAGAAAACTTAGCTTGTCCGAAAACTTAGGATAATAACGGTAAAACAACACATTCAGCAAAATTAATGTGCAATTTACACGCGCGGTACTGTCATCATAAAAAGTTTATCTACATTTTAATGGTATATCAAGACCATTGCTAAATATGAGTTCTTTATACACAATACTTTCAACGTATTCTCTGCGCTTAAACCTTGCTTGTAAAGGATTAATAAGATTATTACTTCTTTGTTTATTTCAATGTCAGCCCATGTCCATTATCTTTGCTAAATCTATCGGTTGTAACGACATTGAAGTTCTATTTAAACATAGTTTATGAAATAAGTTACTAACAAATATCGACCATTCGGACTTCATATGCTTCGATCTTAAATCGTTAATTTTTTGAAACCATAACATAAACTGGGTTCAACAGCCATCACACCATGTAGTATTTCAACGTTTAACTTTACAAACATTTACCAAGTGTATTTTAAACAAGCACGATTTGTCGATCGGCTCTTAGTAACGACACATTTGTATTATCGGTTTGTCGATTGTATTATACAATTGATAAAATAACTACATACCAAAAGTTTTATCAACATATAATTTGAATATTAACCCTTATCCAGGTGACATTTAAAGGAAATAACAAATCGTACCTTTAAGCATTCAAATGTAGATCCAGTGAGGTGAGTTTACGTTGCTTATGAAAACCAGGCATAGGATACCGAAATCGATTTCAATTAGCGGAAATATTGAAAAGTAGACTGGTTCCTAAAACGATATGTTATTGGTAATTTCACATCACTTTATACAATACAATGATATATTTGGGAGGGTTACGGCTGACATACCATATTGCACGAGTTAAAACATAATTCATTATCAATAAGAATGAAATAATTAAGCATATGTAAAGACTAGCATTACATTTATCTAATAGTGACATGCAGACTAGAATTACAATTATCTTACAGCGACATGCTATGTCAAAATATGCCTAAGAAATATTAATAAGGTGAGTATTACTCTATATTTGTTTCGCATCAAATTCAATATTGTATCTGCTGTATTAAATAGAGATGCAAACAGACACCGAAGGTCAGAACATATTGTACCTTAATGAAAGGATACAGGTCTTAGAACGATGCAAAATACAGATGATATCTTATAAAGAACGTCAAACTAGACGACAGGAACGCACCAAGTTAATTACTCATTGCTTATCTCGCTAATGAGTCATGTCTTGTGTATGCATGCGACCAATTGATTGTTGTATAATTTCATGTAAATGGCGGGCTGACGTCTATATGCGTGAGTTGCATATACCATATACGTCGCTACCTTGAGCACGGGGTTTTGCACACATTCCCATCGGAAATTGTATACGTCACCATTGGGTATTCCAATCTATATTAATACATTGTTCTTCGGTAGATTTCAGATTCACGCGCTCGGTCGGATATTGCGATCATAAAATGTGTATTGTCAGGGGGCCGATAGGCTGGTACATTTATATTGTAGTTTAACATATTTTACGAACATTGGAAAACGTTGTGTTAGAATTAAGTCAGTAGAAATAAATCGTTATG